>NW_008607684.1:27235-34126 GCF_000691845.1 Merops nubicus | reverse complement strand
CGTTCCTGCTTACTAACCTACCAATAAAGCTACTGCTATGATAAGACATGAAATACAGCCTGTAACATTGCTCCCTCCTAACGGTCATTTAGAAACTATGGTGCTGTCCCATTCTGAAAAGCAAGATGATAAATGTGGCACCTGGAACTAAGAAGTGTGACTTTTCCTTTCAACACACTATGAATAATGAATTTCTTTGAGTTGCATTGGCTACAGTCAGAACTGCTGCATTTGTGTGGTCACTGATAGATGAGCAGATTTGCTATAGATGGCTAGGTTGTCTTACAGAGATAAATGTCTCTGCTAAGCACAGTCAGACTGCCTTGATTTATTTCTCCTGGGGCTGCTGTTACCCAGCTAAGATTTCTTTACCAGTGCATTTCTATACTTTCTATTTCATACACTATTCTTACAATCTAGTCTTTGTATTTGCAATGTGAACTTTGAATTCTTTGGGACTCTAAACATTGTTTGATTCTATTATTAAAACCTCTACTCATCAGGTCTTCTGGATTTTGTATTGTGATTTCCCTTTTTTAATTTATAAAACAATAACATTTATTAAATGAAGGATATAATCCAAACTTTTAAAACTCCTAAAATGCCTAATGGAAGCCAGAGAAGCAGATAACCTCAAGGGCTCCTGAGCTCTGTGAAGTATTACTCAGGGAAACATGAAGTTCTCCTGGGCAATAGAAGCAATGAACAGACAGAGAATAAGAAATATTGTCAGATTCCTCTATGTGACACTAGCAGAACTGTAGAATATTGAAAGAATACAGAAATCACTACATAAATGTTAAAAGAATTAAGATTATATACTTCTAGTATAATCTTAAACCAAATGGTAAGCTAAATGCAGTTTCTTCAGAAAACAACGATGGTGACAAAAAGAGCTCCTCCCTGTCAAGCCTTCCAAAATGTTGCCCTGCTCTCACAGTTAGAGGAGTCCTTTAACTGGTCTACTTTAGTTCAAAAACATGAGGAAATTTATAATTTAAAACTGTACTGTGACAGCTCTGACAGGGGAACATCACCCTACCCCAAAACTAGCAGACATGAAAGTCTGAAATCATCATCTTTTTTCTTTGCATAACAGGCTACACAGGCTACACAAGTCTCCAAATTGCTTGTTTTATTGTGCTCCTCCCCTTTCATTCATCCAAAATTTTCACAGGTATTGAGACCACAAATAAGACCAAATTAGTATTACTAATGCTGACTCACTTATTGCTGAATGATAATGTGCTAATAGAGAGGTTATGTTTGTTGACAGGTTCATGGTAAGTGGGACCACAGTGGCATCTGAGTTCATATTTCCACCAGGGTGATGTTGGTGCAGCTCACTCCCAAAAGACCACTGCCACAGATCACATATGTGCAGTAACATGAAAGCTTAGCTCCAAGTGGCATTACCAAGAATTTTTTTCCTGCATTACATTATATCCCCCAAGGTGCAGGAGGACATTAGTTGCAAGTTTTATAAGTAGCATGCATTAGAAAAATGAAGCCATTAAATTCTCATAAGCTTTTCAATTTTTCATGTTATATTAGTCTAGAAATGCATTTTGTACCATGGGCATGTACCAGTTACCACAACAACAAAGCCTCTCTTCCCATTTAAGCCTCCTCCTGGTGTCCCAAACTCTCCCTTTCCCTTTGTTTCCAAATATCCTCACTGTTGGTCCCTGTGGCTCAGGCTGATTTTATCAAAGAGGCTGAGAGCAGTTGCACCAAGAAAACTCTATGCTTACTATTTTCTGTTAGCTGCATCTGATTTTGTACTTTGGCCTTTCTGATTTTGCCTTAATATTCCTCCTTACAGTGCCACTTCCAGCTTGTATTTCTTTTCTCTGCCTTTGTAATTGAATACTTGCATCTAAGATATCTTTCAGACCGATCTATTATCCTCCTTCATTGTCCATTCTGTGAACTTATTACAAACAATCCTACCCACTAGTTTTAGACCTTGTCCACATTGATTTATGTTTGTGGACTTCTGTCACTCCCCTCGCTCCTCCCGATTGTAATTTAAAGCCATTCAGAGTGTAATTTTTTTGTTTTGGCTGGAACACCCCATCTAACACAGTCTTTCCACCAGGCAGAGGGAAGATTCTAATTTCTGGCTACTTCTGTTGGTTCCAGTGCTCCTTCAGGCAATTTCTAAGATCATGAGAAACAAAACCATACTCTTTTAATAGCTTAGCAAAATAAAAAGAAAACCTCCAGATACCTCCAGCTTGTGCTACAGAAGTGGACAAACAGAAATGTACAGAACTGGATTAGCAGATGGCTTTGTCAGCTGCCTCTGTTTTCATGTCAACCTGGCTGGGTAATTAAAATGTGTAAACCAAGATCAATTAGTACACAGTCCCCGCTGTGCTGAGTTCCCACTGTCTTCTTCATTCCTCAACTAGTTATCCTTTCCTAATTAAACATAGCTAAAAGGTACAAAATTCTCCTTATCACTTAATAAAAATATTAATCTTTATGATCAAAAGGATCTTAATATGATAAAAGTCAAAGCATGGACTCAAAGAGAACCCCAGAAGCTACAAATAATCAGGATGGTTGAAGCACTTCTGCCTCATCTATCTCCACTAACAAGCACTGCTCCAAAGAAACCATCAGCTTCCCAATGCTGTCTATGCCTGAGCATCATTGCCTTCTTATCATAGCAGAATTCTCTTACTCTGTGCCTAGACAAGTAAATTTGTTTGTCATTTAAGTATAACAGAAAATACAGAGGAGTAACTGTAGCTCAGCTTCACAGATATCAATCTGGTTAAGTTTCTGTAGTCATCTTTTTAAAAATCAAACATACCTCACATCATATTTTTATTAGCAAGGAATTTTATGTGCCATCACATAACTCCTTCACTAAATTTGTTTACTTTTCCCCAAAGGTTTCTATAGAGTAGGCTACTGCTGACGCATGTAATATAATCCTGGAACACAATGTGTTAAATAATTCTCATCGTGTGCATTCCATGATGAAGCTGATGTGAAAACATTCATAAATTCAGCATAAACACTGGTTAAAGAAAGCCTCTGGAATTCCAGGCTCACTGGACCTCAGTCTGCCTCACTGTTTATTTATATAAGTTTACCATGCAAATGGTTTTCTCTTTGTAATTGAAAAATAAATCTACTTCAGAGCTCTAGAACTTCATTTCAAAATCAACAGTTCATATTAAGAAGAAAAGAACCCTCAATACCTCTAACATAATAGAGAATATTTTGGGCAAGCTTAGGAAAATGCACTATCCTTCCTTTTCTGTTGCTCTGCCCTGACTGTGTTTGGCATGCCACATATTACTCTTCTTATTCAATACCTTCTGCACTTACATGCTCTTGTCACACTTCCAACTCTTCCTTAAAACCTTATTCCTATTGGCATGTTCAAGGAATCCCAGTCTCAAGATTCTGCTCTGCACTTACTGTGCTCAAAGAACATGTATTGAAAGATGAGCTGGAGGAATGCCTTCACTGGGAAGAAACACTCTGCCAGGAATACTGGATCCTCTGCTCATCTAATAAACAATCTACAGGGCCTGAATTTAATTTGCATAAGGGATTAAAAGTGATGGTCACAGTAATATATTAAGACAGCAAAGTGCTATTAAGACTGAACCAACTATTCAGGCCTACCTAGATTCAATGGATTTCTACACAAATGGTCTTGAATACTTTTAAAGTATCGTCTTTCCCTCAGTGGGTGCACTCTATTTTATTTTTTCCTTTTGTCATCAGTAACACCAAATTACCAAAGCACTGAATTTTCTTATGTCAGTAGGACCTCAGATGACACAGAGGTGTAATCCTGGTTTTCTGCCAATGTCCACAGGCCATTCTGATGAGGTTTTAAATGCCAGGCCATGTTCACAAGCAGAAACTGCCTTGCCTCCACACCTAAGCCCTCTTTTCACATTGAGATCTAAACCTCAGCCCCAGTGCAGGTAGCTGCATTTGGCTGATTCTGCAAAGACAAGAATAATGGCAAGTCCTCCCACACAAGCAGGATGGAGTCATCCCACATGATGCCAAATGGACCACGCTGCCAAGGTCTCAAAAATAAGAAAATACACCAGCAATTTGAATTTATTCCTCACAATGCAAGTTCTTGATGAGAATAGAATTCCCTCTAACACTGGTAAATACAGCACTTATGACAGAACTGCACCAAAGCAAAGAATTTGAAAGGGAACAACTAGGACACAGAAACAAGAAAAGTTAGCGCTATTTATGATGCCTTATATTTTACTGGTGGGGACAATGGCAAATCTGACTAATCATAGAATCACTATGTTTGGAAAAGTGTCCCAAGAGTCATTGCTCAGGATGTAAAATGCATACTAATCCCAGCACACACGCTTTAGGAAAGGAAACTTAGGCCAAAGTGGGTCCTACACAGATGACACTTTGCTCCTGCCACACTCTCCAAGTGTGACCAGCCCTCAGGAAGTGTCACACAACTTCAGAACTATCTCTGGACAGATAGGAATTAAGCATGAGGGACAGGAAGAAGTGTCTGTGAACTATTACTCAGCAGCAAAGCAATTTTGATTCAGCAGTGTGAAGCTGTGAAGACATGCAGCTCTCTACAGCCTACTAGGCTTAGGCCCTCAGGAGGCAAGACAAATGAGAATAAATAAATAGCTGCTTCAGAGAGGTAACAACTCAAGTATAGAAAGAGTTAAAGATATAAAAATCAAAGCAGATGAATACAGATGGGACAGGCAGAGTAACACCAAGAAGCAATGAGAAGCAGTTTTCACATAACAGTAGGTTAATCACAGTCGGGCTTTTGTAAGCATGAAAAACTCAGCATTCTAGAGAGAATTTCAAAGGAAAATTAATTAACATTACAGATGTTCACGTCCAGGACATGCAGCTTATATCTGAGATGACACAGATGAAGGAGTCAAAGGTAGGTTGATTCCCTGTCAAATGCAAGGCTACAAAACCCTTTGGCATCAATATTCTGCAGAGATACAAACCAGGCCAGATTTCAGTTGCCAAAACCAAGGAAATGATGTTGCAATAACCAAGATGCAAAATCTGTGACAGCTTTGATGAAAGTTCAGCAGTATGTACAGACAGGAAAAGCAGACGTGCAGACAGAATTAGCAGGGTTCTGATAGGCTGGACAGAAAGAGAGAGGGAGAGCTGTGAGCTGAAGGGAACACCCAAATTACTCATCCAGAGGGGAAAGCAGCACAACAGCTGGAAGGGCGCATTGTGGGAGCCCTTGTTTAGATGAAGAGTTCCAGATTAGCAATGTTTTGGTTAAGGCAAGACAGAGATGAGGGCATGTTGGAGGTGCACTGGAACTACAGGCTGTACAAAAGCTGATGGATGTCGGGTGCAGAAGCAGACTTAACAACAGTTCTTACTTGACTTCATTAATTTCGTACAATATTTAGCTTTGCCTAGACAACTATTTAACCATTCCAGAAAGGCTGGGCTTTACACTGGGAAGCAATGACTGAAGCTGTTAGGATTTCTGTTCTCTTAGAGCTATGTCATTTGTAACAGATTACTCAAGTAGATTTCCACAGCTCATTAACATTTTCCACTAATTAACTCTCAGCTTAGAGGCTTGGGCTTCACTGTGTTTCCAGTAACAAAGTTTCTGGCACTGCCTTTTCACACTTTACTCAATGCCCCGATTACTCTTACAACAACAAGCTCTCATTTTCAAGACGTTTGCATGTTCCAATAGCTAGCAACAAGAGCTGCAACTTCTCATCCATCTGTACATACTGGTTTGAGGAATGTGCTGGATCCAGTAATAGGAATCTGAAAGACTGAATGGCAATGCAGAATTCTCAGTTTTCTGCACTTCTTTCTTCATCCCCATTACTTAAAAAAAAAAAATAAAAAATAAAAATCAACCGCGTGTCAAGTAAACATGAACCATTTCCCTAAACTCCTGCCTTCCTGCAACTGATCACACAC
Organism: Merops nubicus; assembly: GCF_000691845.1. Taxonomy (NCBI): domain Eukaryota; kingdom Metazoa; phylum Chordata; class Aves; order Coraciiformes; family Meropidae; genus Merops; species Merops nubicus. The sequence continues at coordinate 28,165 of NW_008607684.1, read as the reverse complement.
CCGGAGTTAAAAGCCTTGTCAGTCCTTGCTGTTTATCAAGCTTGCTGATAGAAGTACACAATCACAGACACAACCACAGACACAGACACTAATTAACGACATTCCACTGCGCCACAAACGAGAAGTGCCAAGAGATCTACCTTGCCCTGCCCTGCTCCTTACACAGTTCCCAGTTCATGAGCACACATGCACACAGACAGCAGGCAGACAACAAGGTACAGAGATAATGAATGGGTCTCTGGGGTTTCAGATTTACCTACAACCGCGTCCTTCCATCAGAACTTTAAGAGTGTTTTGCTTCTGGCACTAGCATTAGCAATCCCACAAAAAAGACTGTTAAGAAAAATGTTGCTCAACATTAGAGAGAGTTAGAAACAGAGTTAGAAAAATCTGTGTGCTTCCCAGGAGCACTCTGCAAAATAACTCATGAACTACCAGATATTGTACGAGCTGTGCATCGCGTAGCTGCTGCCAATGGGTGACACGAGTCACTGACCCAGGATAACACCAAACAAAACAGAAAATGAATATCCTCACGAGAAGAAGAATGTGTACACCTCATGTATATAAAGACGCAAACGGAATCTGAAATAAAGGACATGCATATGGAAAGGGATCATGGTGGGGCTGGGGGGCAAGAGTTAAATGCAGCAAAGCCTCTTGCTGGTGTAAATAACATTTGAGTTTAATTTTATATCCAGTCTATCCAGTTCACAGTCCTTTCAGTCCTACTGTGGGAAAATGGGAAGTGGGAAAAAAGTCCCACCAAGGAGGCTCTTTGCTTCCCCTCTTACTTTCTTTTTTTACTTTACTTGAAAAGTCTGTGATGACCTAAAGAAAATAACAAACCAAAACTGTGTCCAGTATTTTAAAATCAGCTTTCCCTTGGGTCCCAAAACTGCATCTGTTCCATGTGCACTAAATTCAGCA
>NW_008607684.1:0-27224 GCF_000691845.1 Merops nubicus | reverse complement strand
ATACAACGTACGAGATGACTAAAACATTAGGGTCTGCACTAAGGGACATCAATATATAAAAGTAAATAGAAAGAAAAAGGCATTTAAGAGGGGAATACTTAAGGTGAAGACTTAAAACTACTGCTTAGTCGAGTTAACTCCTTTTTCAATGTTTCTAATCTGACTCTTTTCTAGACCTTTTCTATACAGGTCATCCTAGAGCTAATTGTTTAGCCTACCAATTAGGCCTTTAAAGGTGTATTTCTACATCCAGACTGTAATCTTACCTTGTAGGCAGCTTGTCTCATAAACTGCTTTGCAGGTTGCTTCCAAATGGCAGGCACTGTAATGACCCATCTTACTTCAGTGTTTTCAAAGTCTGAGCCTCCTTGGTCACTGAGCTCCTAAATAAGAGGAAAACAGAGGTGAACGCAAAATGATGGGTCTCAGCTCTATAAGAAAACATTATTTTCCACTGGTTCTAGTAGCTTTCTCCTCTTAATTTGTTTCCTGTTACATCTATGCTACAAATCAGAATTATTGCCAACCTGTCAAGAATGGTTTATTGTGCCAAAAGCTGGGATTAGGCCCAATGGCTTCTCAAGGAGGTCTATAGAATGGTTTACTGCTTAAGATGAATTAAAAAGGTTAGTTTTTCCAAAAGCAGCTCATGCACTGCTGAAAATGACAAAATGTTTATGTACATTCTCCGTCACAGTGTGGGATTTGCTGTCAGCTTGGAGAATTAACATTTGCATCTTGATTAATACACAGAAAAATTCTGAAGTATCACTGATGATTGTTGTTTTACAAACTGGATTTTTCAATGTCTTCTTTATACACCATTTACCTTTAAATCAAATTTTTACAACTCGGTTAGCAGGGGGAAGTTACAGTTAAATTCTTCACCACTTACCTTTAAATCAAATTTTTACAACTCGGTTAGCAGGGGGAAGTTACAGTTAAATCTTAAAAAAAAAAAAAAAAAAAGACTGACTGTGCCTTGAAAATTTTGCTTTAAGCAAACCTTTGAGACCAGTTTAGTTTTTTTTATTGTCCTTTTTTTCTCCTTAAAAAAAGGAAAGTCTGTATTGCATTTGCAAATTAGGTGATATAGTGACATGTTTTGGGAAAGGTTCCAAGCAAAATGTCATTACCATATGTCCTATCTAAATCTCCATCCAAACAGGGAAAAGTTCAGAAAGGTGAACAACAGGCCTTTAGAATATAAAATTAAAAAAAAAAAAAAAGTTTCTGCATGTTCTGTGCCAAGGTGTTGTGTTTGTTTAGCTATGCTGCAGTCCAAAACTCCAGGCTAGAAAAGTAGTACCTTTATACTGCACTGTGCACTAGGAACGGGCAGATTATAGTCCAAAGTAACAGTTCATTTACATTGCTTGTCTAATTAGTTTCAGCATGCACTCACAAATCACAGGGATTTAGTTATTAACATCAAGAAAGGATGTAGCCCTGAACAGACAGGACAGCAAATACATGGGATCGCACTCAACAGCATTCATATTCACTAAGAATTTCCCCAGGCTACGCATGAGTTCATGTCCACGACTCCACAATCAACTCCAAAATCTAGTTAAATAAGTCTTTGACAAGATGAGGACTTTGAGTTGTAGCAGCAGGATTGCTTCTCTGGAGCAATAAAGAATAGATTGAGATCTGACAGAGAATAAATTAAACCCAATCAAAAAAGTAGGTTGGTTTTTAACAGCATGGTTATTTTAAACAATGCTTGCTGAGGTGAATGCTCTGATTTGGCCCAGCAACTACTATGCTTATGTTATGTTGTAGTGGCAAGTTTGAAGCCAATGTGTACTTAACTGACATCTCAGTGTTTATATGAGATTTTAAGTCTCCAGAAGTGTTTACTGCAGACATATATTTCACAAAAGAATACAAAAAACAATCTTGTGGCCCAAGAGGAATGTTACAAGAAATGAGTATTGCTACATTTCAAATGGAAAATGGAAAACAAAATGCATTTTCCCCACCAACACCAACCACAGCAGAAAAAAAAAAAAAAAAAAAAAAGAAAAAACAAGGCAGCATAAATGGAGGGAGTCTATCAGAACACAATACTAATTTAAAATTAAACCCCTAACAGATGTCTGCCTTTTTGCTTCTGCCTAATGCTCGTTAGATTTTCTGCATAAATGTGCATTCAGCATCAGGGCAACCACATAATGCAGAGGACACTAAGTTGGGCAGGAGTGTTGACCTGCTTGAAGGTAACGAGGTTCTGCAGAGGGACACAGACAGGCTGGATCAATGGGCCAAGGCTAGTTTTATGAGGTTCAACAAAGCCAAGTAGCAGGTCCTGCATCTGGGTCACCACAACCCCATGCAATGCTACAGGCTTGGGGAAGAGCAGCTGGAAAGCTGCCCTGTGGAAAAGGACCTCGGAGTGTTAGTTGACAGCCAGCTGAATACGAGCCATCAGTGTGTCCAGGTGGCCAAGAAGGCCAACAGCATCCTGGCTTGTATCAGCACCAGTGTGGCCAGCAGGACTACGGCAGGGATCATGGATCATCCCCCTGTAGTGGGCACCAATGAGGCCACATCTCAAATCCTGGGTTCAGTTTTGGGCCCCTCACTACAAAAAGGACACCGAGGTGCTGGAGCGGTCCAAAGAAGAGCAACAAAGCTGGTGAGGGGTCCAAAGAATAAGTCATGTGAGGAGTTGCTGAGGGAATGGTGGCTCTTTTATCATGGAGAAAAAGGAGGCTCAGGGGAGACCTCGCTCTCTACAGCTACCTGAAAGGAGGTTAGAGCAAGGTGGGAGGAGGTCTCTTCTCCGAAACAAGAAAGAGGACAAGAGGAAATGGCCTCAAGTTGCACCAGGGAAGGTTCAGATGATATTCAGAATTTTTTTTTCCCTGAAAGGCTTGTCAAGCCCTGGAACAGGCTGTCCAGGGAAGCAGAGTCTCTGTCCCTGGAGGTATTTAAAAGACATGTAGATGTGGTGCTGCTGATTTAGTGGTGAAGTTGCCAATGCTATGTTCGTGATGAGACTTGATGATCTTAAAGTTCTTTTCCAACCTCAATGATTCTATTTGACAGCACAACACAAAATTCACCCCTGCAAAGGGTCAGCACAGGACCCAAATCCCATAGCCTAACTGCAGCTCTATGGCACACACACTTCAGTTTAACTGAATAAAGGAAAAACAGAATAAAGGAGTGTTGTGCACAGGTTCCTGTGTTGGTTTGGGTAACAGAGGCTATATATCTGCACTGCACTGGTCCAGAATTCCACACAGGCCAATATACTGAACCTCTCAGTGCAATCCAGCAGCCTGTGCAGATCATTGCACTGGCATAATTACACTATTTCCATCAGGTTAGCCAGCTTGTACATCTCAGCAGGTCATCTTCATACAGACTTACAGTGAGACTCAAGTCGCTAAATTATAAGCAAGCTTTTAATAATCTTTTTATTACAAAATAAATCGAGCTGATCTGAATTCCTGTTGCTTAACCAGTGACAACAAAGTCAGGTTGTGGCAGGAGACATCAGTATGTGCCCATCCTATTAGCTTTCACAGTGTCAACTCTTTAACATGAGAGAGAACCTTGTGAGAATACAGAACAATCCATGATCCCAGCACCAGAAGTGCAGAGGGAGAAAGCAGGACCCAATGTCAGCTCTTGCACTTTTACATTTTGTTCTCAAATCAATGTTTTTTTCATGAAAAAAGCAGTAGAAAACATTTAAGTCTGTAAGAAGATAATCAGAACTCTGCATCACAGGGATACGTGTACTATTAGTGAACCAAGCTGCCCCTGTGTGAAGGGAAATGACTTCAGGCTACTGTGAGCTCTCCAGACTCCACAGCTTGCCTAGAGTGTCTGCAGCTGCCTTGCTTTGTTTACATCAAACACTGCTGAGGTCAAAGCTTGGCAGGGTTAGAAGTGTTAAGCTCATATTTATACCAGTTATAAATACCAAAAAAAAATAAATCTAGATAAGGAAGCATTACCTTACCTTTAGTGCCTGTTCCTTAAAGTATTGCAGAGCATAAGCAAATATCTCAAGTGCTTTGACTTTTTTGCCATTTGCAGCTGTCAGGTCTGTCTCCATGGTAAGATTCTACATCAACAAAAAAACCCAGGAAGTTATTAAAAGGAAAAGGTAAACATGAAATTAATTCCCACTGCTTGAGTAAAGGGAATTCTTCATTATCCACCTGGTTAGGAAAAAGTGACAAAATTGTTCTGAAGAGGATCTAACTCATCACTTGAATTTCCTGGAGCATGACATTTGCTGCTTATTTTAGACTTTGTTTTTAAATACCTACTATGTCTACAGATAACTGCAGGCAGAGAGAAAAATGTAGACTAAATAGAAATAATTACAATAAATGCATCTGTAATTAATTGCAACAAAGCTCCATATGCATGATATTTCATCCAAGAGTTAAAAGCATAAATTTTTGGCTACCCACCAACACACAAAACCAGAAAACTCCTCAGTACAAAAAATACTGGCCAATTCCCAATGCTTTAGAACAGATTAAAGACAAAAATATAATCAGTAGGAATAACATCAAATTAACAATATGATTTGCACTTGCAGTTTTGACAATGATCTCTGGGTAAATTTGCTCCTCTGCACTAGAGTTCAGTATGGCTCTCATGTTCCATTTCTGCTTTCTGAGTATATTTATGAACAAACCAACCTCATGCAGACTCCCTAGACAGCTATGAATTTCACCCAGGAAAATCAGGACGTGAAGATCTAAGCAAAGTAGATATTAAAATTCTAAGATCTAGAAAGAAAGCTGGCAAAATATTCTTGCCAGATGCAGTGAGAAGCAAAATGAACCATTATGTTAACTGGAGAGTTTATTTTTTTTTTATTTACTCTCCAAACATAGCAATAGAGCTGCTTCATGTCTCATTGACAGTCTTTAGGCAGAAATCTAGTCCTGTCGACAGGAAGATAATCTGAGAGTAGCAAATGCATAATTATCCAAGAAAATTGGTAATTACTTACACCAGTGGTATGTAGCTTCATCTTAAACTTTTCAAAATACAACCAGTGCTTTGATTCAGTAGGATCCAAGTCATGGTAGAAATCTCTTGCTGCATACCCAAAGCTATGAAACTTCCTCTCTGGTGTTAGGAGGATAGTGGTTGGTGTCTTCTGATTGGATACTCCTGGATCTCCACCTTCCCATCGTCTATCCAACAAGTGAAACAGCTTCAGTAAGTGATATTAATGTTTAGAGCAGCAGAAAAAATAGAGTATCATGGGAAAAGCAATGTGATGGCAGATTGCACAGACTGCTTTCTCTCCAAAGATATTAATTTCAACACTTGCAATATCAAAATCAAGTGGTTTTAGTCACATCCAAGAAAAGAGGACCATCATATTCATTTCAGTTAATTCAATAAATTTTGCAGTTAAGTTGTATAACCTTTAAGGATATAATAATACTCTGTCTTTGATAAGAATATGAGGTCCCTGAAGGTACACACAATTAACAAAGAAACAGTTTTGCATAACTTAACTTTCAAATGAAGCACATGTACATCATAAATACTGTACAGCAAAAAATAAAAATTAAAAAAAAAAAAAATCAAGCGATTATCCAAGAACACTACTAATGAAAACACAAATCTTCAAAATGAGTGGCCTATCCAGCTGCCAGTCAGACTCCATGAATGCTTACTCATATGGGAGATTTTCCCCATTTTGAACTGGGGACCTGCTTGTCAGCTGAGCACTGTGGAGGAGTTGAGTAAATCCCTGTGTCTGTCACAGAACTCTCTCTGAAGCAGCACAAGCCAGTTCTACCAGCACCGGAGCAGGTGCCTCATTTCCTGACACCTGCAACTCTGAAGACTTCTCTGCAGATGTTGAGCTCTCTGCATTGCATTCTCTACTCAGCTAAGTGGATGGGGTTTGTGTTTTAAATGCCCAAAATGCTGTAAACATTTTTGGCTGTAAAAAATAAAACTGACTCTCCCAGCCCCCAAGTATCTTATAGACACCAAAACATCTCACTATCACCCTTTGAAAACAGTGCATAAAACCACCCTATCTTGTCAAGATTGTGAAGGTATCTTCAGGAAGACCCCAGAGGCACGAAAGTATTAAGGCAAAAGCCATCCAAAGCTTGCTTCTCAGAATGGATAAAGAAATAAATAGGAACACTGAATATGGGAACACCCAGCAATAGGAACTAGGAGGGCGGGCATGGTGGGACGACAAGGTTAGAGAGTAGAAGGTTGTACCACAGTCAGCTGGGAGCATCCTTGTCTTCTCCTCACTTCTCCATCACAAAAAAAAAAAAAAAAAAAAGCAGAATGGAAGAACAAGAAACTTGCATTGCTGTTCCTCCTCAGCCCATATACAAGTACTTTCAGCATGGGAAACAAACACTTACCAGAAAACGTTTTCTTAAAAAGACATCAGTGGAAAATCTGCTTTATGCTGTCGGACATAATCATAGCACAGCTCAAACAGGAGCCAATTTAAGATCCCACAGGCAACTGCATTCATTAACAAACCACATGTTGATTGCTTTTCTCTAAAAATAGCAAAACACTTTCATAATACACTTCTGCCAAAGTCCTTTTTCTGAATCACAAAAAAGGTTGCCTTGTTCTGTGCTATTTGTTTATGTGACATAGGAAGATAACATAGGGAAAAAGAAAAAAAGCCTTTCTGTTTCACTGTCAAACAGTTGAGGCAATTGAAAATTAATTGCCCTCCAGACCAAGGCAGACAACTGACATGGAAAACTGCCACCTAAGGGGTTAATCCTTGGCAAAGTAACAAGGAACAGGATCTTCTAAAGTGCTGAGAACCCGTCAGACCACTCCACTAGATCAAACAGAGCAAAATCTGCTTTGCTTTGAATGCTTATGAATTTACTTCAGTGCAGGGGGCAATTCCACTACTCAGAAGAGCATGATGAGAAATGGAATGATTTCCACCTTCATCCACTTGGAAAAAGCTTTCCTAAACTTCCCCAGCCACCCTGCCCAGCCCCTGAGCTATTACCAGCTGGCAAGGGCTCGGCTCCAGATGATTTCTTCTAACCTGCTGCTAGAAATGTACTTGGTCAACTCCAAAATCTTCGAGTAGGTGTTACAGCAAACATATGGTTCCAATGTGAAGAAGCTGGAATCCCAGAGCCCAGGAACAGAACACGCTGCCTATTTCACCAGATTGTTCAATCCCACCCACCCGCTGCAAGCAGAGAGGAGACAGACTGCTGTCGGTTTTGCCTGGAATCATTAATGATTCATTCTGAGTCACTGGTGGGAAATGCCATAAATAGGATGGGGCCAATAACAATACTTCTTCATTTTTCATTAGGGCTAAGCACATCTCTTTCCGGAATAAGTACACTTAACGTGCAGTTTAAATGAAGACAAATTGATGCTCAGTGGTGTGGGTTGAAATTTTCAAAGCCACCTAGAGAGTGGGATATTCACTTCCTGATGAGTTTTTGATGGAAACTAGAGACAATAATTGCTCAGCAGGTTCAAATGTCCTCAGTCTGTATTACTGTTCAGTCACAGAAAGAGCAATGAGGACCCAGAAGGCAAAGTCCAACTTTACCACTTGCAATCAGAAATACAAAAATATTCCTGTGTGGCATCTCTTCTAGAATCACTGCAAAGGCATGTGTGTGGGAACTCCTGACTGTGAGACTCTTCTCAGGTTGAGTCCTAGCCTCACTCCAGTTAGTGGAGGCTTCTAGTCAGTAGGAGGTAGGGCCAGGATTTAAACACCTCCATGGGCAGGTTTATTTCATAGTCTCAATACAGACAAAATAATGGTAATGATAATTTTAAGAAAAATAAAAATATGGAAAAGTCTATTAAGAGCATGTACTAATAAAAGCCAGTAGTACTCTAAATGCACGCAGGGGATATTTCCTCAAAGCAGTGTCAGAGCTAAAAATCTACTGAAGCAGAATCCAAAGCAGATTTCTGCCTGAATTCAGACAGAGAAGTCCAGTTCCTAGGCTGTTATTAAGTGGAATAGCTCAAGATGTGTTTATAGCCAGACAGAATCTGACTGTATATTAAAAGTGAAAATAAAGAAAGGAGATAAGTTAGTGTGGAAAGGATCACAAGGTTACACTAAGGTCAGAGAAATGCCCTTCCTTACACATGAATCTGGCTAACAGGCAGAGCAAAGAGAGTGGTCTGTGCAGAGTGATGAGAATTTGATCTGGACCTGCAGCTCAACAGCCACAGAAACAAAGCAGTGGGGTCATCACAACGCAGCCCAACGCTGCCAGGAGTGTGTGTGCAGAAGAAAGGCAAGCGTGTGTCTGCCAAGAAACACAACCAGGGGAGAGAGGGAAAAGGAAAAACCTGAAGGTTGAAGTAAAGTTACACTGAAAAAAGACCACATTCTCCTTCCTTCCAAAGACAGGCTGCAATTTGTTTCATAATCACAAGCTTTTTTTTCCCCCCCCCATTTCTTTTTCTCCATTTGTTAAACTCTCACATTCAGTGTGCTGCTATTTAAACAGGAACCAAATTTATAACTTCAGGTAAGTGCCTATAAATTAATGAGAGTTTTTCAAAACTGTGTGAGTCCTCATGTATTCCTGTCAAATGAGACATCATTAATTTGTTCTACAGCACCAAACTATCTTTCACTATGGCTCTGGCACCGCCCTGCCCACTGCAGTGCTTGCTGCACTCCTGACCAGGCTGCTCACAGGCATTCCCTCAGTCTCCAGGTATGCAGAAAATAGGACTCATTTTAACATGTACTTCCACTCTGCAACAGGAACCTGAAGGTACCCACAATTACCTTTACAGAAGCTGTGGGGAACTAGCAAGAGGCACCAGGCATGATGTATTACCAAAAACTAATAAAACAGTAACTAACATTATGCCATCCAAGTGAAGTCATTGATCATCCAGAAGCACCCAACTCCAAACACATGCTTCAGTCTACTGACATGAGTGAGGCTACTCACACATTTACAGCTAATTATATGCTTAAAGAACCTTGTTAGGTCAAGGCTTATACATTGTTATATTTTAATACTGAGCATCACAGCCCGGTGATAAGCAAATAAACACACAGAGTCAAAAACATGACTTTGTCTACTAATTACATGATTAGAACTGTGACTTTGGTGACACTATACTCAAACTTGGTACTACAGCCCCCTGTGTTCACTCTTCTCCAAAGCACGACCTTCTAAAGAAACTCATTTTACCCTTCGCTGAGACATTTACAGAAAAGGAGCTTTGTTAAAAGGCATTCAGAAATCTAAATGTCTGGAAAGGATCAACACTAAGGAGGGAAGGTGGAAAAAATGTTAGGAAGTACAGAGGACCACGCATCATTGGCATGCTTTATTTTAACATAAACATTCTGGAGTGCGGGCGGGAAGTTACATTTACTCTGCTGAAATATTTGTAAATTACCCTACATGTAAGCCTCATTATACACAGAGTCTGAGCCTCTTAATACCTTCTAAACTACCTGAAGCCTTATTTTGATACACATAATGTTCTTTTCATTCAATTTCATTAGTATTTCTATAGAAATATATAAAAAAGTATTATATACATTATTTCCTAAGTCAGTTTCAGCTGTGTCTTTCCCAAAATCCTTCCCTGCCACTAATACTTACTTTTTTTTAAAAAAAAATCTTATTAAAAGATTTTCTATTGTTTGAAATACCTGTTGGAAATATTAATATATTTCTCCTGGAAAAATATATTTCTCTCTTCTGGTTGGGAATAGATTAATTCAAACTTTTCATTTCTTTTTACATCAGTATCTCACACAATATCTACACAGGTCTGAAATCACAACCGGGCTCCCGTTATTGCAGAAGGAAGAAAACATGGTGGTTTGAACCATAAGCAGCAAAATGTCAGTTAAGGTTTGGAATACACTCTCAGCTGGCCACACAGCACCTAGATTTCAGTGTCCCAGTGATCTACAGCAGGAAGCCTGGTACCCAAGAAGGAGAATCTAGTCTGTAATTTACTGCAGTACACTGTGACTCCAATGGCAAAATTAGGTCCTAAGATAAGATTCAGAGTTCCAAGCACTTACAGGCCATCCCTAGGAGCAGCAGTGATTTCACAGAGTAAAATCTTCATGGAGAGTTTAGGAACAACACAGTACACAGGATTAGGCTTGCTCAGGGAACAGCTTCAGAGATGCTGAATGGGATTAATTATTTGCTGTCTAAAGAAAACAGGAATTGATCAACATGGGTTCTCACTTGACAACCCTGTAACCTGCCTGTGACAGCAACCCACGGCCAGTCCTTTGACTTCTAGCCTCACGCAGCTTCCCGGGCTGCTCAAAGAACAACAGATGGATGAGATGCATAAAAAGCCCTGAGGCATGACTTCTCCATACTGAAAACAGTAGGTGTCTTTCCAACTGGACGGTGTAACACCATTCCAGGGTTTGCCTCCCTTTAGCCAGTATTTCTAATCACTCGGTTGCAGTAGGTCTCTGAAAAACTTTGCAACCCTATACGAACCAGCTATTCAGGCTGACTGCACAATCAATCCTGTCTGCTGAGATTTAGAGAGCTGCATCCAGCCAGCATCTCTGCTTAGAAAAATTTCAATATATCACAGCAATATATGACAGCAAGTTAGTCTTCTTGTCCTTTTGTTCTCAGTATTACAGTGCTGCAAACAGCACACTGCCTACTGCTATGACAGCAGCTTTGTTTAGAACTTCTACAGCTCAGCTTTTCATACAAACTTTGTTTACACCTGAAATTATCTGTAACTTGGTCTTGTTACCATATAGTAATTTTAAAGATACTTTGATAAGAATTGTATAGTTATTAAACCAAACTTTTAAGAAGGACTATAAAAATTATTTGTAGGAGAATCCTTTCAGGTACCTGCCATAATAGCTTCTGCATTTGTGCTTCCATTAGATTTATATGCATAGATTTATACTGTGTTTATTTGATAAAGAAATAATTTTTTAAAATCCCCTACACAGCATATGTCTGTCCCTTACACACATAAAATACAGAACAGATCACACAGGAAACCTTAATTTGCACATTCATGCCTTTTGATTGCTGATTTCCCAATATCACTGGTTCATTATCAGAGATTTGATTCAAATTTCACAGTAAAAAGCTTCAATCAGCCAAATAATTAACTACCAGTAATAGTGTACTACACACAACTGTACACAGGCATGACTACAGGGGATGGGCAGCTCCTGGAAAATCCCATGACCCTTAACAAATGTGTAGTTTCTCTCAGTCACCAAGATAAGGGCATCCTGACTTAATTATCACTGCTCCCTGAACAATTTTAAATACTCACTGATTACTCCCTTTACTCATGTCATCTTGTAAACTCAGCAAAAGAACAGAGAGAGAACATGTTCACAAAGATTATTAAAGCAAATTAGAATAAAATAAGATGCAACAAAAAACTATAACCAAAAGAAGGTGTGCACTGTGGCAACAGCACACAAACCCAGACATTTCAGGCTCCTGTAGGAAACATCTATAGCTACTGCAGACACTCTGTGTTATCACTATTGAAAACTAAATGCTGCATTGCAGCCCTTACCTCATTACATGAATACATTCTGGTTCCTTGGTGAAGCTGTAGGCGTAGCCACTGGATGTTGTGCCAAAATCAATAGCCACAACAACAAGATATAACTGTTCTACAGCATCGTCTGCATCAGAGTCCTTCTGTTAAACAGCAGAAGCAAAATAGGCACTGAGTCAATGATTAGAATAACTGTAACCTGCCTTTACCCTTCAGTACTCCTGCTCTCCGAGACATGTCTATCTCTTTAGTGGAAATAAGGACTTCCCTAAAGTTGCATTTGTTTATAGAAGCCAATACCAAAGCTGCACATTCCAGTGGAAGTAAAAATTCCATAAACAACTCAACATATTTGCTGGAGGCTTTTATACATAACCTTCTGAATCAAGAGTTTCCTTGACACTCATTTTTTGGAATAGCTGTTATCCTGTATCCTTAAAACTTATGGCTAAACACCAGGGTTTGTTTTTTTCTTCCCTTAAACTGATCAATTAAAGAATATATTTACACCTATCAGTGTGGTAAATTTGGGACTTATTTGGTGGTTTTAGGATGTAACTATGTCATAACCTTGAATATGTGGTACTACTACCATTCAAAACTAGTGGAGATAGAACAAACCAAAATACAGTAATAAGCCTTATATATCATGATAATTATTTATGAAGAATTTACATAACACTTATTCTGTAAGCACTACATGCATTCTTTCCTCCTCCCTATGCTACAATGTGGAAGGCTGTTCAGCAGCTTATAATGAATTTGAGTCCTTCTCCCTGCCTTTTACTTGTAATCCTGTAGTCCAGTCAAAGAAGCACTGTCAAGGGCAACATGGGAACATTAACTAGAAGAGGTGCAATGGTTATGGCCTAAATCATTATAAGATATATGATACGATGCATGACATGAATAAACAAGGAACTGTACCACTCCAGGATGCTGCTGCCCAACATAAATCCTACCTAAAGAAGGAATAAGCAATGAACAGCAAGGAACTACTCTTGACATGCTGATTGTGGCTGAAGCACTAACAACGTACCAAGACAGGGAGGGAACAGGCTAGAAACACTGTTGAAAGGGCTACATGCTGCAGGTGGGTAGACAGGGAAGGAGGGTAATAAAACACCTGCCTGCACACACATCATTTTGAAAAACAGCCACAGAACCCCTGTCAACCCATCACTATACAGGTTGTATCCAAGTGCTCGACCATTGCTGCTCACCCTGTATTCCCAGTAACATTTTGAAGGAATTGTTATCATCTTTTACAGAGGAACTGCCAAATGTCCTCACTCTATGAGCAGTACTCCACCGTCTTCCTCACATATCTCCATTACCCCCACGCTAGCTACTTCCAGCACCTTTCTGCTGTACTCCTACTGGACCAACCCACAGGCCTGCTACTTAAAATGGAGAAATTAGAGTAATAATGTTTGGTCTCAAATAATGGAACAGTTGTTTGGATTCTCCTAATAAAGCTTTTCAACCAAGGCAGTATGTTATTTATGTCTTCCTCAAACAGTTCAAGGAGCAAACAAACTAGAAGAGGGCATTAAATTCCTCAGTACAACAGTAAAAGGGGAAAGTTCTAGAGTAGATGGAGAAAGAAGGGAATAAAAGCAAAACCTTATGAGCTAGAACTCTGGAGATTCTCAAGTTGCACAACTCTGACCTTGAAAGCTAAGAAAGAAATTCGACAAGGGTGGTGATGAGTTCTGAGCACTATCCCTTGCAATAGCGAGAAATACGTTGCATATACTGTGTTACAGATGATGCAGATGATCTTAAAAATACATGAAACATTTTTAATGGGAGTTTATCAACAAAATGAGCATGATATACAGGACATTAAAACCTTTATGGGACACTTGCTTGCTTCTACAAGCTTACAGAAGTGGCTATTTTCCTTAAGAAACTAAAACGGGGGTTTTTTGAGGCTCTATGTTGGAATAAGATTCTTTTCTCTGGGAATCTGAATTTTACTGTTAAGCATCATATATACCCTTCTTTTTTTTCTGAACAGAATGAGACTTTTCAGGGGCTGCCTAAGCAAATTGGTGGTAAGAACTTGGGAACACTGAGGATCAAGAAGCCCCTAGGTTTGATATAAAAATCTGCAGAAGCAAATCAATCAGCTCAGAAAAAAACAAAACCAAACCAGGACCCCAATGAGGTGTACGAGAGCTCTGTCACCAACCCCAGTGTGACCAAAATTTAACTTAAGACTCTGTATGGATGGTGCAGGAAGGATCACTATGTGAGGAAATGCCAGCTTTATAAAGATACTATGTCCCACTAAACAGGCAGGAAAAATTAATGTCAGCATGCAGTATACGTTAAAAGTGCATTTCTTACCACAATATGTGATGGAGACAGTGGAGTTATTCCAGGGTCTCCCAAACTTTTGGCTGGTGATGAGTAAGCAGATGTGGAAACTGCATCTGAAAGGAAAAAAAAAAAAAATTTCCCAGTGTCAGCAAGCAGAATGAGCAGGACAGGACAGTTGCTCTGCATACTGCTACATGGTTTTCCAGTTGTAAAAAATCTGCTAAAAAAATAAAGCAAATCCCAAGCATGCCCTACAGAATGTATTTTTTGCCCTTACAACTCAGTTTTGGGTTTAAAATGTTTGTCTGACCATCATGACTAACTTCTATTCTTTTTTCTATTACATTACTATTTGAAAAGTCTTCCTAAATACATGCAAAAATCATAGCTGATGATCATAGCTTGAGCACTATACACTCACATTAATGGCTTAAGATTTAAACATATAGATGCAGAAACTAAACACAAGTTGTGGGATCAAAAAGACAGACTCATTTTAAAAGAAAAAGAGTAGCTGATATCAATTGGATAACACATTAAGAACAATAAGTTGCCATTAATTCCATCATTAACCTTTATTCTGAAACTTTCCCAACACTGTTTCAGTTTTTAGTCTTCAATACAATCCGCACTGAAACATTCTGCAGCTGTGAATATTACTGCAGGACAGAATCCAGCTGGGAAAAGGAAAGTATTATTAACAAATCATCAAAGAAATATTTTTACCCTGCATACAACACTGAAATTTCATTTAAAGGAACCTACCAAATAAGTCACAAATACTGTAATTCACTATTTGTATTCCTCCTTCTTGTATTTACCCCGTTGATGGCAGAAAAGGAAAAGGCTTATTAAAATAATTAAGTACTGATGACTCAGATGGATTTATATATAATAAATTCCCTTCTGAAGAATGCAATAGTTTATCAAAACAGAATGTAGAAAAGGTACCACACACCCTGTCCACATTCATACCCCTCTGGCTCCAAATTTAAGTCTTGATTTTACTGAATTTTCTTCTGCTTCCTATACAAATTCTTCAAGAATAGATTGTTACTCCTCTTCTGGAGGAGGCCAAACGTGACAAGCACAGAAGCTGCTCGGTTCTTTAAGATATATTCTGATTAGATGCTATCATGAGCCTCAGATGCTGGTATCAGCCTTCTTTGTGCAATTTCGTCCTCATTTTCAAAACAGATAAATTTTTGTACCATCAACATGGCATTTTTCATAGGACTGAAGAAAAATATTTCAGCACAGGAAAAAAAAAAAAAAAAGGAACTGGAATTAGTAACAAAACACATTCCTTGCATCTTGCTGTCACTCCTAACTGGATCTAAACCAGTATTTCTTGAGTAGACCAGGACAGGACTGACTCAACATCTCTGGAAACTGCTGCATTTCCTCCACTTTGCATGCTGGCTTTGAAGCACAAAAACGTAGACATCAAATCACTATCCATGTGTTTCCAGTGTTTCTCTTTGTTACCAATACTGTTTGTTACCTGTTTCAGCACTCATGTCTCAGTGATGTATTTTCCAGCCAGTCCTCAGTTATCAGCCTGGGTGTACCTTGAGAAGTTATTTATAGCTCTGCACGCAGCTCAGAAAATCCTGTGTGCCGGCATACACAGTTTTTTGTCTCTCAGACAGCAGTGATTTAATAACCAGTTCAATATTCATCCAGTGAAACTGTGCTAACTGGGGTAGTGTTATATGAGGAATTTATTCAACTCAATTAACTTCTGATAATCCAGAGGTGTAAAACGTATACAAGGACACTCACTGCACCCACAAGTATAAAAATGTTTGCAAATTGAAAAAGTTAAGCAGAGATCACAGGTCTGTCTTAGATATCTGTAGAAAACACTGCTTAAAACAGAAAAAGAACTTAAATAGTTTCATTAAAAATCTTTAAAATAAACTGTCCATTTCAGTTTCAGAATGCTCGTGAAAACTTGTGCCTAAAGGCTGGGTTTGGGGAAGGGCTAACTTCCAATTCTCAGCTGCTCAGTTCTGCTGGAAGGTTAAGCTCCTGGTGATTTACCAGTATTTTTTGACCAGAAAAAAAAAAGTCCTTCCAAACCCGCAGCCATTCTGCACCATATCCATTGCTGCTCCTGCAAATACCCAGCTACACAGAATAATTCTACAACTCCTACATGCCATCAGCCTCAACTTTTGCTGGATCAAGAAAAAGAAAATCAAGGAAGGCAACACTACAACCTCTAAAATACCAAACTAACATTTGACCAAACGTACTGCTACAGTGACTCTGCAGAGTTACTATCATGTTGACACAAGCAGCAGTTGCATCACATTGCAGCTCATTTCAGGAGACTCCTAACTAATCATGGGCAATAACTGGGGCAGCCATAATTGTTATATTGGTACTCAGCAGTGAAAAGAGACCCTGACACTATCCGGGAGTTTGCAGACATAATAAACGAGTAAGTTCAGTTGAGAATAGTGGGGAGTTAAAGTCATTTATCATGACTACTCTAGTCATTAGCGTGGTTGGCATTTACAGAAAACGGCTCGCAAGCCACTCACCCTGGATTTCATGCCAGGAGTGCTTCTAACAAGCAGTGAAACAGTAGCTGTCAAAAGCAACTCTGAGATTAGGAACTTTGTAACATTATACTATATACCCTACCTAAACTGGAAAATGTTTCAGTTATTTGTTAGTATTTGTTAGAAAATATACTTGTCCATGTGGGAGCTTTTGTATTTTGTTGAGTTAAAAACCGTGCATGTGTCATAATTTTTACAGCTGTGGTCTGAAGAGCAGTAAATGCATGCATATTGCAGGAGATTTAAAAATCTCTTCTTTCTAAAGGATTGTGTATGGTTGAGCCAAAAGAAAAAAAAACCATCTGTTCCAAGGCAGCGAATGGGAAACAGAGTTGCAAGGAACATGATTTGCAATTGTGCTGCAAAAAAAGGATGCCTAGCCTGTATGAGCTAATTCTTCTTCTTTACAACTTAAAAATGTGTCCTGGATAATATCATGGTATTTGGAACAGTTCTTACAAGCAGGATGACTTATTAAGGCTTCCATAAGGAAAAAACAATCACACAGTGTCCCACATAGCTTGAGTTCCAGCTTTATCTCCCATGTTTACTAACGATCTCTATCTGTGTTAAACTACACACTAGGAAAAAAACCATAGAGCTAAACAGCATGTGTTAAATAAACATTTCATTCTGGACAATTTGCACACCAAAATAAACTGAGGAATTTGATTAAACCAAATTAAAGTAAGTCTTCAAATACACCAATATTTAAAGCAATCCTTATCTAAATACAATACAGTTTTCTTGAATAGTAATTCTTTATTTATGAAACAATAATATGAACATCAACCTGAAATACAACTGTCTATATCAGGGGTTTGAATAATTTAATTAAACGTATATAGAATTAATTTGACCATGTCATCACAATTTCTGGCTTTAGTCCTAACCTAAGCAATTTCCAAAGAACACCTTGTGCATCTTCAAGGTTACCAGAAGAAGTAGTGAAAATAGAGAAGACTCCCATTTTCAGCATTTTTTTTTAACATTCAGTGGGTCCTATCTGATTTGCAAATCCCCAAACAATTACTGAATTGGGGAAATTATGGGATCAGCAGATACTATATTAATAATGAATCACACCCATTATCATATTAGCTGCAACTGCTGGTTTAGCAGATTTAGATGAAAAGAAGGAATAATTTAAATCAAGCACATGCAAGAGTTTGTTTTCTGTGGTTTCCTGCAATAAATACTCAGTTTAGATCTCTTTGTCAGTCAATGATCAGGCACATTCTACATCTCAACAAAATGCAACGAAGGATTAACCTTTAAGTGTCACGGAATATAGAGTAAAAGCAAAGTCCAGAGCATTTGTAAAAACTCATCTGATTCAGGATGAACATTTCACTGATAGCATGTTCAGAATCTCACTTTGTAGTAGATCTAGAGAGCAGGATCAGTTTTTTAATTAGAAAGATCAGTTAATGGCAGCTGACCCTCTCGGAAAGTTAGGTTTGAATATTTGGGAGCCCCCACCATGCATTCCTGTCCAAGACTGGATAAATGAGTTTTAGTGAACCACTGAAAGTATCAGAAATGGATGACTACAGCCCAGATAATCAGTTTTAAGGGAGCAGGCTGAAACCTGCTTTAAGAAAGATGCCTGCAGAACCTCGTAGTCACAAGTCACTAAGGTGGTACTAAACCAAACACTGTGTTCAGCAGTGGCCAGCAGCCACACAACATCTTGTTTCTATTAAATTCCACTAGATCCTCTCCTAACAGGAGGTTCCCTGCAACCCAAGTAACACAGACCACAGGTAAGCCGAAGTTTTGGCAAGAGGGCGTTCGTTGTCTCCAGGTAAGAACTCAACAAGATGAGTAGAAGCAGGAATTCAGACAGCAGGATATGCTGCTCAACAGCACCAGGCACAGAAACGCAGTCAGGTCAGGGAAGGAGGGAAGTTTCTGACTACCTCTCTCCTCATGAGTTTATCATATGGAAAAGGAACAACACCAAACAAACAAACAAACAAAAAACCAAAACAAAACAAAAAAAACCAACCACCCAAAACCAACAAAACAAAAACAAAATTAGAAGAAAGAAGGTATCAAGCCCCAAGTCTGCCATCAGAAACATCAACATGGACCTTTTCAGACACATTCTGCAGTACTTTGGAATCATGCCTACAAAAGAGAGGGCTTGGCCAGGAAAGAGGTGTGCCTTCCAAACCTTCACAGACCTCACTTCCAAGTGAAAGTGCAAGGGACTCATCACGGTGTGGTGTCCTACACACATTTTGCACACCAGAAAACAGGCAGCATCACAAGGAAATCACCCCTCTGCAGGAACATGCCTGAACACTAGTGTGTATGTTACATCCAAATCAATGCATCTTAAATTCATTTCTATTTCTACCCTGCCAGAGCAGCCACAAACCGAATACATGCTAATAAACAATCTTCTCATGATTTTTCTGAATTAACAATAGTATAAACACTATTCGCTATTTCAGATCACACTTCTAGCATTTTAAGAAGTGCTTTCACAATAATAAGTCCTTTTTTTCAATCCAGAATGTATAATACCATTTGTTGTGCAGATCTGAACCTCTGGCTGAGCCTGGTAATCCACCAGGAAGATGTAGATACCACACCCTTTTCCAGGCTCTCCCAAATTCCCAAAATGAAACCTGCAATAATGCTTTTGGGTTTGTATAATGCATAGGCACTGTTCCACATGCCAAATCCATTCAGCCTCTCTCTTATTTGTAGGCAGATGAACCAGATGCACAGGGTAAGTCACTTTGCATTAAACCTGCTAAAAATGCTACTATTGCAGTCTATCTTTATGGCTCCAATAAATCCAAGCTAACTGAATTTACTGGGTATATGATGATCATTTTCACACATCAAGCACTTGCACATATCCAGTGGCCATTTCTCTGGAATTTCCAGCAGCTGGTAAGACTGACATATGTAACTATGACCTCAGTCAGGTTGCTGGTCATACCAAAAACTTAGGCAAATTTTTCATTTTCCATTCAGGCAGTATCTCTGGATTTAAAAAAAAAAAAAAAAAAAAAAAAAAAACCCACACAAACCAACAACAAACCCCAAAGATGTACCCAGTCAAATATGGTTATAAGGCAATAAATAATGGAATTAAAAAGATCGGTTTTTCATTTGCAACATTCTGCATCATTTTGAGCAGCAATAATAATTCTGCCTCAAGCAAAGCTTGTTAATGATGTTTGCACAACAGGAAAAGAGGGTTTATCATATTGCTATTAGCTGGACACTGCTGCATTGATGAAGAAAACCTTATTCAGCTTTTCCTATTGCTGAGATTTTGCTTTGCATTAAGCACAAAATGTCACGGCTTCCAAATGTAACATGACAACCTAGAGCATTTTACTGTAAATACAAAGATGGCCTTTGAAAATAATTATAGAACAACAAAATAAAAAGAAAAAAGAGAAAGAAGCAAATAAAAAAAAATTAAAATATTCTTATGCATCACAAAAAGGTCCTGTATTTCATATCAGGAATAAGAACCTTCTGTTTCTACTGAAACCAGTGACACTACTGCAGAGGTCTTTGTTTTAAAATGCCAGTAGGCACCCAGCTGGTTTGCTGGAGACCTCAATACACTTCCCTTCCATGAATACAGCCATAGCTAATCTCTGATACAAATCCAAGTTTCCTGATACCCTTTCATAATAATTGGTCACCCAAAGAGCTGGTATTCATCACATTGATACCAACTACAGAACAGTGATTTTCTAAGTAAAAAGTCTGCCAATTCTTCAGATAAAACTCTAAAAATAAAACATGTTCCTCATTACAACTTTGACCTTTTTCATTTATGCTTTTATATTGCATCCCATCATGATGGCAATTTGACTGGAGGAATTACTTTTCTACTAAGCCATAAAGCTTTCTAAGGTAATTTAAGTTTTTAACATTATTGTTAAGACTAGCAAAACACAAACATCACTCATTTCATCCTATCACGTATTTTGGAGATAATATTCATATTCTTGCACCTCACCAGCAACGGGAAACCGAGTCACTACCTATTTTCTGTGAACTTAATTTGAAAGAAACATACAAAAACTGGCAATAACCTTCTGAAAATGCCACATGGGTTACATTCACTTCTCCTCCTTTTGACAGGATGTAGGCTAAATTATTTTTGACCTGACCTTGCTAACAGTTGGTAACCTCAGCTAAATCAGAACAGTCTTGCTCCTGTGCACACTTCACAACTTGGTGTGTAAAGCCTCAACCTACCAATAGCTAAGTCTGCCCTTAAAGCTGCCTGAAACTCAAACCCATTCACCATCTACACTATAGGGTCTTAAATCCAGCTCCACCTTGAATGACCAGAGAGCTTTCCAGCTTCTGTGATCAGTCAGCTCCCTCTTCCCTTCCAGCCCTGACGTGGTTCCCAGTTGCTCAGAGCCTGCTCACACCCCACAGCCTGGAGTCTGGGGAACTCGCCAGCAGCACCTTGCAGCCGTCGCTCCCTTCCTGCATTCCAGCTCTTCCACACCCATGCACCACTGCCAGGAGAGACAAAACTGACCCTCATTTACGTGTCAGAGGGGGCAGGCTGTATGTTGTGACAAAGGTGGGTTAACAAAAGATTTTGCAGCTCAAAGTGGTGTAAGACAGCTCTCCAGAATCTTTCCAAATATTCCACGGATGTAGCTCTGTAATAGACCCCGTTAATACACCCTAACCAACCATCTCTTCCTTCAACAAGCTCTTCTGCAAAGTTCTTTGCACTATTTGCAAGCACTGTTTTCCTATATTTCTCATCTCCTCCCTCCTTACTTCCAACAGAAAGACATAAGGAGCAGAAAGCAAAACAAAGATGTACAGAACCTAAGTTCAGAAACCTTCCTAGAAAAGGTTTCCTGGTGCTGCTTCTTCATCATTATGTCTGTCATCATCTACCTCATCCACTTGGTTCACTGCAAGATTGTCAGGAATGGCACTAATAAGATTATGTTCTAATTCCCAGGGCCACAGTTGTAAACCACAACATTTGTGACACTAATCACTTTCTTTGGAAAAACACCACTTACCAGCTGAGAGTGGGCTGGCTGGTTGGGCTTTTGTCTTTTCAAAAAGCAAGATCAAAATCTTACAGAGTTATAAAATCCCTGTCTTACTGCAAGTTCCTATTTAAGAACCATCTCAAGCCACAACTGTATCCTGAAACCAAAGCAATCCTAGATTTACCTTTCTAGATCAGGATATTCAAGGGAATATTATTTGAAGACTGAACAAGAATTACTGTTGAGTTCTTAGAGACCATGTGTCCAACACACAGGAATGAGAAAACTTTTGGGTGTATTTGTTTACTTGGAGAGCAAAAAGGCTATTTAGTTGTCAAGCATTCTTAGACTCATGAAGTATCTTGCAGTGCATCAAGCTGAATGAACGCTGTGAGCCCTTAGAACATGGATTGGAAAAAATACTGTAAAATGTTTGTCTTCCTCATTTTGAGAATCATCAAGAATGCCAAACATAATTCACACATTTGTAGAGTTTTGTCAAAAGAAAACAAACCCCTGCCCCCCCTAAAAAAAAGACAAAACACAAAGAAAGAGGGGGACAGGGTAAAAAGAAGAGTCAAACCAGGATAAGCATTACTTGTCACAGCAGTCAGAATGAGTGATGCTATATAAATCCCTTGATATTTGTAAAGGCTACTAAACCTCATTTTGTTTAAAGATAGAAAAGTAAGATAATATTAGTTGTTGCAAAACTGCAAAAATTGGCACTGCGTTTGACAATTCATTAGCAAAGTAATTTGTGAATCCATAGCCTATGGCTATTGAGTTAGCTTCTGACTGACGCATCACAGTTGAAGCAAAACTAAGTTTGTATTTCTTTCTTCTTTTTATTTTACAATCCTGAAAACATATAATCTATCGGGCTTAAAAGAAAATACTTTGTGAGGAAAGAAGACATGGACAGAAGTGCATGTTTAGGATTTGTAGATCACAAAATCATGCAGTCACTGACCAAAATCTGCTTCCAGAGGTTTTTATACTAGCACCCATCAAGCTTACATTCAAGTGCCACCACTGTGCATACCCATCCCAGAGACCAACACTGACCAGCCAGATAACCGACTGGGAAGTTCCATTCACTGTGACAAACCAACAGTGCAGCCTGCAAAGGAGTTCCTATGGCTAAAATCATCACAGGAGGCCAGCTGAGTAAGCAAGAGAGCTGCTACAAAAGGTTGACTTTTGAATGCAGCACTTCCATAACGACAATACCGAAAGCTTTTGTAAACAGCATGCCCTGCCTTCTCATTACAGCGTGTGCTCCATGAAGGTATCCATGGAAACTTGAGAAAAACATGTTAAATTTGTTGGACCTGCTTGGCACCAGGGAATGGGGCAGGCTGCCAGTCAGCCTTATAACCACAGGTATTTTGATCTTTAAGTGTGAGGAAAGCATCAAGTGTCCTCATACGATGAGGAAAATCCACAGGACCAAATCGTCCCAAACACGGACAAGGAGGTGGTGAGGACATACTAAAGAAACTGTGATTTTAATGTTATTATCTTTTAAGCGAGAAAAATAGCTCAATCACTGTAACAAGGCCAGAGACACACAAGTACTCACTCTTCAGACCTCACAAGGAACAGGAAAAGAGAAAGTGTGAATACTAAAGCAGAGAGCCTCGTGAGAAAAGGCTGTGTGGGATGGGTGGACATGGAGTGCTTGGGACTGTAACACCCTTTGAGAGAAACAGCTTCAACCGTAGAGTGGCCCAGAACAGCACTAAGAACATAAGATTTATCCAGAAATGGACAAATCAAAGCAGTGTTCTCAGATGATTCCCAACGGGAGAAGGAAGCCGCATAGGGAGAATAATTCATTTCTGCCTCCTTCCCCAAGGAAACTAGTGCAAGTTGGGTAGGCTTCTGTGATAGCTTTTCTTCAGAGAGGATGTGAATAAACTCCCTCAGACAACATGAAATTGCTGTTATGCAACATCACTCCCATGCACAATTCTTTCTGGACTCCAACTGATAACAGTTACTAGAAACCTCACTCAGTACTCCTCAGAAGCCACATCTACAGAGCAGTCTGAGAGCAGTCACTCAGGCACTGAGGAACTACAGACAGAAGAAACAACTGCAAGAAAAGCCCTCTCCAAGTCTCCCGTTCTTGTAAATTAAGATGTCTTTACAACTGATCTGTGTGTCCAGAGCCCAGGAAATCAATGACTGTAGGGCCACCGACTCGGGCTGGGGAGCACCAAACGACCCTGTCGCCCAAGCAGATGACAGCAGCGTGCCCATGGCCAGGGCACCGACACCATCCATACCAAATGCCCTCTCATGCCCTTGACACACCCAGGAAGGACACTGAGCCAAGCCTTCAGTGAAGAACAAAGGCTTCCTAGGCTGAACGCTGGCCTCTGTGTTCTGAGTATTTTCGTTTATTTGCTTACCTTATTAGAACTGACTGCATTTTCCTTTTCACTTACATGAAAATCTCTCTCAAATACCTCCGAGACAGGCTTTGAAGGAATTTCCTGTTTTAGTACCAATTACTTACACAGTTCACGACTGCCATGCTAATTTTAAAACACTGCAAAGTCACTGCTTTAAGAGTAGTTATGGCAAAATCTAAAACTTGCATTTGTTTATTTTAAATGTCTATCACTGTGTTCCTTAACAGCACAGCACACAGGCAACAGATGACATATTTTGAGTAATGAGAGCTAGGGAATATTCTTTTTAAGATCAAAAATGTGCTTGGTCGTCGAGAAGAGGACCTTTCAATTAATCACCCAGGAGCCAGGACACTTGTCACAGTGAAGAAGATGAAGCCTGCAGGTATGCCACAGGCATTTCACATCACTGAAGTTCATACTTGGCAGCAGCTTTCTCTCAGCACAACACCAACATCTGTGACCTTACATCACCAAACAGCTGCACACTTCAGTAAAACATCTGTGAAGCAAGTGTACCATTTACAATCAAGACCGATGGACTTCAGAGCTCATTCCTGAAACAGATTCCAAGTCATCCTGGTACCTCTGTCTTTCACCACTGCAGAAATACAGCTGAAGAAGCCCACGTGACAGTGATGTAACCTGGAGTTTCCACCCATTTCCATTCTCAACTAGCAAGGCTGTTTAATAGAAAAGTGACAAGTGCCACACAGGAGCTAAGTATGCAACTGAAGTAATTTATGGAGAGACAAAATACTCTAGAGCTTTCACTAAGCTGCATATGGAAAATGTCAACATCTACTTTACTTAAAAAAATAAAAAAGGGAACAGATCCAAACTCCCCTAGAAGGTCACATTGCTTCATATATAATTAAGGTCGTGACTGTTCTTGTTCCCCTACTCAGAAGTAGCATTATTTGAGTACATTGGATTTTATTCCTTTCACATTTTCCCTTTTTACTGAGGGCCAGCACAGCTTTCTTAAACACCCAAGACAGAAAATTTGTTCCCTCACAATACCTACAGACTAACACAGCTACAGAGAGAAGTTTCTGAAACCATAAATAGTGTGCTCTTTGAAGTCAAACACTTGTGAAATCACATCTGACACATCATCACAAGGCACAACAAATTCAGGTACAGAAAGCAGAGTTAATTGAACACTCTCAATGTTATTGTTTCAAATTTTTTTTAAAAAAAGTATATTTTTGAAGATTTTTTTTTAAGGAAAGGGATGGTTGTCTGGTGCAATTATAGACAGAGTAAGTGAGAGCATAGTAGAAGACAGCAAAAAGGGAACTACCCACACAGGACAGAATAATAAAGAACTTGAAATTTTATATCTGACCAAACCTGTAGCTTTAGAAGAAAAAGAAAAAAAAATCTACACTGAATTGCTGTAGCAGAAACAACATCCAGAAGAAGCCTCAAAAATTTCAAGAGCATTCCCATAAAAGTGGGAGAATTTGGCCACAGCAAGTCACATCAGCTTGACGAAAGAAAGCCACATTTGGCAGAAAAGAGCACAAGATGAGACATCAGTCAACTCACATATAACCCAATCACAAGTTACACAGTCAGAAAGCAAGACTCATCCTAAATCTTGACATTTACACGCAGGGATCAGGTCTTCTGTAGCTGAGGCATCATTCTGGTCGTCCTGCACAGAACCAGCCTCCCAAAGGCTGCTTTAACATGAGCTGACATCTGAGGCTTCAAGATCCTCCTCCAGCTCCTGGTGACAGTTGTATCTGAAAGACACCCCAGCCAGTCCCTCCAGACTACCATAAAGCCTCCCTACACCATTCATGTATCATCTAAATCAAGGTGGGGACAGACAGACATCTTGGGGCCTCACTACAGCTGACTGCAGCATTAGGGAGACCTTGCAGGTACAGAGCACAGCAGCTCTGCTGAACACCAACTGCTGTCCCAGGGGGAATGAACTAAATACCCAGAGTGAAAGCTCACAGGGTGACAGTGCCAAGAAGGAAAACCTGTTGGCTGAATCACTGCCACCCAATCATAAGCCAATGGCTTTAAGAACACCAAAAGTCAGTAAAATTAGAAGCTTTACATGCAACAGCTCCTGGGTATGAACAATTTCATCCAGGCTCCTACTAACCCAGCTGCAGATACCGCAATGCTGTGCTAACTGAAGCTATAAAAATGACTGGCAGGCACTGCATATAACACCTGGCTACTTTACATACAGATATTTCTCTTACGCATTGTACTATGCTGCAATAAGTGACTGCAGCTTCAATACTGTCAATACAACAACATTTACTAAACCACATTTTATCCTGAAAGCCTTTTTCCCCTCCTCTGACAGCTTCAGCATTCCAGCGCGTGGAAAGAACATAAAGATTTCTGGTGTAACAAATCATTGCTCTGCTACACAGCCTTCTGTCTTCTAGCAAAAATCTCTCCTGCATAGATTGTCCTAATGACACAAGTTATTTGATTTCAGTATTGCATCGCACTAACCTTGCAACTTTGCAGAAAACAAAACACTTGATATTGTGTCACGTAAAAGACAAATGAAGCCGTCGGTCTGTTCTTCCCTTTGTCAGCTGCTAGATGCTAGTACATTGTTACAGGTCACTTCAAACAGACTTTAGAGATTTTATTTAGTAAGCACTAGGAGAACATTTAGACTCACGGGTGGGGAGCAGGTCATCTGGAAGATTCAGCTAGTTTGTAAGTATTGCTTTCTGTTTGTTTGTTTGGGGTTTTTTTGGTGTTTTTTTTTTTTATTTTTTTTTTTTTTTTTAAATGCACATTTCACAAATCTTTCATTCCACCTGCACTGCAATTAAGCTACTTCATTCAAAATACTCCTCAGGTCCCATCATGATTTATACAAACTCAACCTTTTCAGTTTCCCCATAGATGACTGCCAGCACCCTGGGCTCAACATTCCTGTTTCCTCAAATCTTTGCAGCATACAGTGAGGAAGGGATGGAGAGATGGAATGAAACAAGGCTGAGCCTGCATTTCCCTTAGGGTTATTCACCCGTATCACTTGTATCCTAGGAACCCTCTTTCCTCCCCCGGTTCCCTTCCCACACACGGAGAGCCCAGCCCTGTCCTGCAAAGGCTGTGTTATTTTTATCATCAGGCAGTGTAACCACAAGCGGACCAAACCCACAGGATCCTTGTTCGATGCAAACCGAGATTCCGATCGCCGCAGCTCGTGTGTCAAGTTTGTAAAGTCAGGGACCCGCGGACTCGTCGGACCCACTCGGGCTGTACCCGAGCCCTGCAGCGCGGCGGCAGCTCTCTGCTCCGCGGCGCCGCGCCGGGATGCTCGGGCTCTCCCCCGGCTGCTCGCCAAGCAG
>NW_008607683.1:24484-31280 GCF_000691845.1 Merops nubicus | reverse complement strand
AGCAGGTCAGCCCCCAACCTGTACTGAATATTTATCCTCATCGCCCCACTCAGAGCAATGCAAGAAGTGTCATTATTAGACTGGGTTGAAACAGCAAAATTCTGGTTTTGTGGGCAAAGTCGTTGTTTAAAAAAATACACTTTTTGTCAAAATGAAACCAGGAAGAGATATTCCAAGACAACTCTTTTGGAAAAGTTTCTCAGAATTCTCAGCCTTCCATTTGCTTATTGCTGGTATGTGATGTGTGTCTTATTTCATGGTGTCCCGGCAGCAATAATTAGTGTGCTGTCTAGATTTTTAATGAGATTGTTCATCCGCCAACCTGACAACTTTTTAAAAGCTCTCACAATGGTCGTATTTTACAGAAAGGGAAAATGAGGCACAGATAAATAACTTGGCAACTAAGAGCTTAGTGATGTTCAGGACGTTCTTCCCTCTTCCTCTAGAACATCTACACTTCTTTTAGATTTAAATTTATTACCTCTTTTTCCTCCTAGGCCACATTTTCCCCCAGATAGTGGGGAAAAATCCCATTAATTTACTCCATTAACGGATGTGACATTAAAAAAACTGGAAAAAATCACTGCAGCAGGTTTGATTGGCATCAGAAGCTTAAACAAAGACATGCCTGAGCTTTAGGACAGCCAGAAGAACTGCAGATGAGCTTAAAAACCATCTGATCACCCCTTAAGAGGCTCCAGGTTTGTGATGGAGGTTGTAAACACAGATATGTAGAGGAAACTCTATCATGAGGTGTATTAACCTTTAGCTGGGTTTCTTCCACCTTTCTCTAAATCACTGGGTTAGACCAAAGATGCTGGACCCAAGAGATGCGTGCTGGGAAGAATTACTGTTAAAAAAACTTGCTTGAAATGAAAAGGATCAAAGAATTAGGGGAGCCCTCCCAAACAGCAGCTGATCAAAGCACCAGGGAGCAAACAGGACACAGTTATTAGGAGAAAAGCCATCAGGAGAGGTGGTGGATTAGTGAGGTTGCAGATGGAAGGCAGTAGTGGTAAGAATTCATGAATTCCCTGAAAAACAAACCCTAATCAAAACCCCAGGGAAAGTCATTCTTATCCAGCTTTATTGATTTTTTCACCACACTAACTTCACATCAGGCAAGAGCAGGTCACAGATGAGTCAGGATAGATGGAAATATGATTGTAGTCAGTGTGGGAGAGTGGACTTTTTGCTGCTGAATTGAAGCTGAGGCTTTGATACAGAGGCAGAAATAAATGGTTGGGGTTTGCTTTGCCTTTCCACAGCAGCTTTACTCAGCCTCGTTGCTCAAGCCACTGGTTTGGAAAGGGAGAGAGGTTCTCCTTTGCTCTGAGTCCAGCCTATGGGAGAGCTGTGGGGTTCCTCTCCCAGTATAAAGGGGTGAAATGAAACAGGAGGAACCCAAAATAGAGATAATTCTTCTCCCTTGCTCCGTGTCCTGCAGCTTGGCAGGGTAGAGATGTTCTTTCTGGGTGGTTGATGTGGGGTCAAATCCCATCATCAAGAAAAAAAGGGTTAAACACTGGGTTTAGCTGATCTCTGGGTTTTATTGATATCATTAACAGTAAATTAAACAGTCCTGTGAAGGTTCTGACTTCAGTGTCATTGTGCTGTTAGGTTAACCCATGCCAGAAGCTGATTCCCCTGTGCACTTCTCAGCCATGGGCCAGGAGTTCATGCAGGTCAAAGATCATCCCCAGGAAGCAGCATTGATGAGAATACTTCATTTTTCACATAATCATAGAAAACTTTGGGTTGGAAGGGACCCTAAACATCATCTAGCTCCAAGACACTTGTCATGGGCAAGACACCTCCCACTAGATGAGGCTGCTCAAAGCCCCATCCAACCTGGCCTTGAACACTTCCAGTGATGGGGCATCCACAGGTCTTCTGGGCAACCTGTTCCAGTGTCAGTGCTCCATAATGTTATGGTGCCCATGCTCTCCCTCATGACTTTAGCAAGAAGACTTTGTATTACAGAGTTTTCTGTAAGAATTTTCCCACCCTAAACTCCGTTGACCAAAAAAGGGAGCAGGAACTCCAGGTGGGTTGATGTGGGGACAGAAAGCTGCATTTCACCTAATCCAATTTATTAATCCATAATGAATCACTGCTCTTAAATGGTGAGATGCTCTCCTCCTCCTCCTCCTCCTCCTCCCTGAACACACAGAGTAGGAAAAAATAACACAGGCTTCCCCAGTGTAGTTCATTTTTATCAATAATTTGCTGAAGAGTTTTATAGCCAGCATTGCTCAGATGTGAATTATCCACATTAAATTGGACAAGTACATGTCATGTGTGAAAGGGAGTCCACCTTGATGTGGGAGTACCAACAGAGACCATACACATCCTGGGGGGCTCCACAACCACCTTAACAGCATCTGAAAGTTTTACTGGGGTCCAGTTTACTGAGCAGAAAGAAAATCCATTTTCTCCTCTGGAGGTTTTTGTAGCAAAAGTGATGAGGAGCCAAACTCAAGCAACACTCAAAGGTCCTCCTGGCACGTCTCAACTCTTTCTAGGTATTCTAAACCACTCTTGTCATGGTGGTATCTGAGCTGAGTATCTCAAGCTGGCTTCAAAGCCCAAGCCAAGCATTAATTCAAAGCTTTAATGCATTTTTTTCAGCCTTCTGTCACATTCAGATGGACTTGAAAGGTTTTGCTAAGCTGATGCAGTTGCTGAGGGCTTTGATTGGAGAAGTATTTGCTGGTTTTTGGGATCTACTGACTGACTGAACATGCAAACCAAAAGTCATGGTGGTTTGTGTTATTTTTTTATACAGAATCACTGAAGAGCCAAGAATTTTCAGGTTCAAACTTCAGGTTTGAAATGGAAGCATGCTCTAGAGGTATGTTTTTCTTCCAGTAGCAAAGACTCTCTTCTGGTGAGGCAATATTCAGCATAGGGTCTCTTCTCCCAAGGAGCAAGCAATAGGACAAAAAGAAACAGCCTCAAGTTGTGTGAGGGGAGGTTTAGGTTTAGATTTAGGTTGGATATTAGGAAAAACTTCTTCACTGAAAAGGTTTTCTAGCCCTGGACCAGGCTGCCCAGGAAAGAGGTTGTGTCCCCATCCCTGGAGGGATTTAAAAGCCGTGTAGATGAGGTGCTGAGGGACACGGTTTAGTGGTGGATTTGGGAGAGTCAGGTTAATGGTTGGACTCAATGATCTTGAAGGTCTTTTCCAAACAAAACAAATCTATGATCCGGGTGGGAAATGTTATTTTGTGCTGAAAGTTTCCTGCTGTGGTTCCCTTTGCCAAGTGACACACGGAGATGAAGGGAAGAGAAACAACATTTAGATCATCTGAGTGTTTGTAACAAGGGATGGAAGGAACTCTTTGAGACACTTCCTTTCCTAAAGTGTGACATCAGTTCGTGGAAGGATGCTTTTGTTCTCACTAGTGTAGGCTACCTTCACTTTCATTGCAGGTCAAGAGATGAGTGTGAGGTTGAGCACATGTCCACAGCGTCTGCATTCATGCAAAATCTAGGACCTGAAGATCCAACATCAACACCTGGAGAGAATCATAGAACGGTTTGGGTTGGAAGAACCTCAAAGATCACCTTGTTCCAAAGCCCCTGCCATCAGCAGGCACACTTTCCACTAGATCAGGTCGCTCAAAGCCTCATCAAACCTGGCCTGGAAGATAAACACTGTGGTCAATGAGAGATGTGACTGCCTTAGAAGATGTTATGAAAGGATGGTCTATTGGTTTCTGGGCTTAAATTGTCATCTTCATGAAGTGTTCTGCTGCAGTATGCAGATGGACATCCACATTGTCACTGTCCCTGGCATAGCTGACATTGTATTATGTCTAATGAGGTTCTTTTACACCAAAAGAGCCACTTCCTAGAGCTGCCTAACCCTCTCCATGACCTATCTACAGAGAAAGCCTAAACAAACAGCTGAGGTGCCTCCTAGCAGATATAACCCCAGCTAATCCTCAGATTAGACTGGATTGGATGATTTTAAAGGTCTTTTTGAACCAAAAAGATTCTATGATTAGATGGTGTGACCCTTGCCTTTAGTTGTGTTTAGGATTACAGGAGATATCTATCCAAGAACAAGGCAGAGCTCCCAAATTTCAAGCATCCAAAAACCTGGGTCGCGCTTCCCTTACTGCAGACAGTTTCCTTCTAGATAAGTAATTAGTGAAACCATCCAGCACACACCACTGAAAAGGAGAATTAGCCAAAAAGGGGACAGTGTGAAGTACTGAATTTAGCTTCAAGAGATTAAGATGAATCCCTTTCTTTGTGTCTTTCTCCCATGGAAAGCACAATCATCAGGAGGCAACGAGGCTTGGGGGCATTTCTGCACTCTCTGTGTGGTCTGAACCTCTGGCTCTGGGAGTATTTGTTATTATTCCACTAGAGGAGGATTTGGCCAAGGAAAGGGAGCACTGGAAAAAGAGCAAAGTGTCCGTGGATTGCCAAGCTGATCCAATCATACTCATGGATCCTATTCCAGGAGGGATTTTGAGCACAAAGGGCCTGGAAGAAACCAACTGATGTTCACTCCACCAGCTTGGGGTCTGGGGCTTTGGTTTGTTCTTCCTGAGAAGGGGAGATGTGTGTTTGAATCAGCCTTTGGTTGGATTTCAGACCTGGAGAATGGGTGAAAGGATTTTTCTGGAAACCTTTTTCCTCCTTCAGGCTCTCTTTCTATCACTCTAGCGATTCCTGGGCTTGCCGAGTTAATTAGTGTGTGTAATTGGACGTTCCAGTAGAACGCAGCAAACCCAATGCTTAAAAGTTCAAAGCTTACCTTTAATTCAACCAGTTTTCTTACTTCTCCAGCCTTGTTTCTGAACGGAAGGCTGAGGTTCTTTATTCCAACCTCATACTTACCTAGCCCCCGGGCAGCTCCAACCCCCTCCTTTTAATTATCACTCCAAAAGCACAGAGCCCACGGTTACATGAGTCACAAATTATATCTCCTGGCAGTGCATAATGCTCCGTTTCACACCTACAGAGGATGAGTCATTAAAAAAAAAAAATAGGAAAATAAAAAAAAAAAAAAGGAAATTCAACATCGATAGAAGCAGAAGGGAAAACATCAAAAGAAGAAATTACTGGTGGACCTGTCACCTCAAGTAAAGCCAGACCCCTTTAAAATGGCCCAAACAGAGTTTGTCTTCAGGTGAGTTTTGGCTCATAAAGTGCTGTAGTAGAAAGAGAGCTGTTAACTTCCCACTACAGCTATTCCCTAGTTGGAAACAGGAGGAAAAGTCCATCTTGAAACAAAGGAAGGGAAGAAAAGCTGAACCATCCTCCCATGTAAACTGGGAATCAGTTCCTAGGGCTTGTGAGGGTTAACCAGGGAGGGGAGAGACACAGCACAAGAAGTAGCAAAAGTTGGGACTGAATGCAAGGCCAAAATTTACTGCTTGGGTCTGGATCTCCAATGGACACTGAAGGCATCTGTGGCAAGTCCAGGTACATGTAGGCATAGGGTGGTGTGGCAAACAAAAGGGTTTGCCCTTTTTTGGGTAGGAGGAAACCTCTGGTCCAACCCTATTTTCAAAGCAGGGCTGACTTGAAAGGAAAATCAGCTTGTTAAAATGTTGTTGGTTGACCTACAACAATTTAACAACCTGACCTAGATCCATCTTGATGTAGGTCAATCATTCTGTACATACAGGAGATAAACGGACAGCCTAGCAGGGTCAGAGGGAGATGAGGATGCCAAAATATTTCCCTGGGGTCACCACCCTTTGTCACATCATCAACAGAGAAGTTTTTTTTGTCCCAAAAGGTCCAACTGGAAAATTTCACATCGATGGCTTTGTTTTGTTTTATTAAATGCTGTAACTCTGGCTCATTGCAAAGGGAGATGTTTCCAGGAACATCCACAAGGAAGGAAGGTTTCTAAAACCTTCTAAGGCCAGTTTTTTTCCCCAGAATATATAAACACACTAGCTCAGTGCTAAAAAGGTATTTGTTCTTAAAATCCTCTATTTTCATATTTCTCTTTTGTTTTCTTCCTAGTGAAATAAGGTTGTGGAATCATAGAACCACTACAGTTGGAAAGGACCTCCAGGATCATCAAGTCCAACCTTCCTCCCAACATTTCCCCAACCACTAGACCACAGCCTCAAGTGCCACATCTACTCATTTTTTAACCCCTCCAGGGATGGGGACTCCACCATCTCCCATTCCAGTGCTCAACCACTCTCTCAGTGAAGAAATTCTTCCTAATATCCATTGAAAACCTTCTCTGGTGCAACCTGAGGCCACAGAGTCTTTGTAAGAATTTCACGTGGCTTTGAGTTTTAAATCAAAATCATCATATTGTCCAGCAAGCAGAACCTTAATTTTTCATGAAGCAATTTCTAAGGAAACCATTGAGGAAGATACTTAAGATTTTAAACTGTCATTGGAAAATTATCATTGGACCTGAAATAAAGCAAAAGACAGAGCTGGCTACTTTAAAACAGGCTGGAGAGAAGTTAACATGTTTGTCTCCAAAAGAAGCAGAAAAACCAGGTTCTTGCTGTATCAATAGATGCTTTGCCCAAGAAAGAGTTGGGTGGGGAAGGAGGATTTATTCTCCAAACTCAATCCAAACATCTGGCACTGAAGCCAAGTGGACAAGCCAAGGACAGACTGAGAGAGTTGGGGCTGTTCAGTCTGGAGAGGAGAAGGCTCTGAGGGGACCTTATTGTGGCCTTCCAGTGTCTTAGGGGGCCTAAAGCTGGGGAGGGACTTTTTAGGCTATCAGGTAGTGACAGGACTGGGGGGATTGGGGCAAAGCTGGAAGTGGGGAGATTCAGGGTGGACATGAGGA
>NW_008607683.1:23274-24466 GCF_000691845.1 Merops nubicus | reverse complement strand
CTGGAATGGGTTGCCCAGGGAGGGGGTTGAGGCCCCATCCCTGGGGGTCTTTAAGGCCAGGCTGGAGGAGGCTCTGGGCAGCCTGATCTAGTGGGAGGTGTCCCTGCTCATGGCAGAGGGGTTGGAACTGGGGGATCCTTGGGGTCCCTTCCAACCCTGACAGATTCTGATCTGTTTTAGCAGAGGACTCAGTAGTGTTGGCTTGATGGTTGGACTTGATGATCTTGGAGGTCTCTTCCAACCTAAAGGATTCCATTATTCTAACCACACCCTTGCCCAAAATCTCTGCCTTGTCACACATCTCCAGAGACATCCAGACCTTGGACACAGCAAATGGTGATTTTCCCATGGCAATAGCAGAGAGCTTGAAGCTGCTGCTTCCTTTCCGCAGGCACCAGGTCCATGGGCTGGCACAAGGCAAGCTCAGCCCAGACTGAAAGGTCTCATCCATGCATCCAGAGGTCAGAAAACCTCATCTCCAGGCTATCTTAGAAGGCTTTTGGAGCGTTGCTCCTTTTCCACCCTGCTCCACATGTCTGTTTTCCTGTCACTTGTGTTCTCTTAATTGCTTAGCTCCTAATAATAGTGAATTTCTAGCAAAGTACTCTATTTCTTTTTCCTTTTTGACTCTCTAAAACAAGCCAGTGAACCTTTTGGCCAGATGGATTTTCCAGGGGATTGTTCAGCTGTTGAATCTGAGAAGTGCAGAAAGATGAAAAAAGATTGGACCAATTAAAAATTAAAAAAAAAGAAAGTTTTGAGTCCTATCCCCCAAAGAAATGGACTTTGGGGAGCTGTATTTCACCCTGCTGTTGTCTGTCCATGCAAACCTGTCCTTTTCTTAGAGGTTTTTAATTCTTTAAGAAAATACAAGTACAATAATAATATATTAGACATCGTTTGTTAATTAAATAGCACAATGCAGAAATCTTCTTAAGGGATTATCTGAGAGAGAACCTGAGGATTAACACTGACTACGTTCAGAGGGTCGTAGGACAGACCACCAAAGAGAAGTGGTGGGAAAGAAATGCTTTGAAATAAGCAGTCTTGGAAACAAATGCTATTTATTTCATCATCAAGGGTTTGTTATTTTAATTTCACAGGTTAAGAACCAGGATTATCAGCCCCTGATTTGTCCACTAGAGGCTCTGAGTTGGCTCAACAGAAAGAACAGGATTAGGCACGGATCGGA
>NW_008607683.1:4527-23260 GCF_000691845.1 Merops nubicus | reverse complement strand
ACTAAAAAAATAAAACTAATATGACCCTGTTCAGGCAGCATGATTCCAGCCCTGCTTTTTTTACACCTTCCCATACGTGGGCTTCTAGGTTGTATTTTCTCCAGCTGGGAAGAGGGAATAATAACATATCCCCCACCAGTGCATTAGCTGAGTTTTATCTCTGATAATGCAGCATGCTGGGTGCTTGATGCTCTGAACATCCTCTTTGGCATTAAAAACCCAGACAATATCTCTCACAATGCTTTGTTTTCTTATCTTCTGCCTTGGGAAAAATCTCCCTTGGGGAAAAAACATGCAAATTGGAGTGCTGATTTAGCTGGATTTTCTTTGGATATATCTATTCCTGAGCATTATGTGTTAGAGAAAGGAAATCAAACACAGGGAACTGAAGTTCTTGGGAATGAAAAAGTAATTATGAGAGGGGAAAGGGGGAAAAAAAATATCCTGTACATTTAAGGCAAATAAGGCACTTTTGGGAAGTGAGGTTGACATTAAGGAATTCAATTTGATATCTTACACAGAGTTTAATCTCAAAATGGACTTTGCTGTCAGGAAGGCTCAGGCTGGGTGTTCTCTGGGTGCTTCTCCTCTGACCTTCTCCTTTCCAGAGCCTACTGGTGAGATGTGATGACCAGACAGCTAGAAGCAAGCAATAAAAGAATAACCCCCCCAGGGAGAGTTCTGAGGAGAGACAGAATGAGCAAGGAAGACAGGAAAAATGTGGTGGAGTCAGCAAACAATGGCAAGAACAGAAGGAAAAGTCAATAAAGAGAGCATCGATTTTCTGATGTTCAGGGGGGGCAATGCTCCTAACTTGGACTTTTTAATCAGTGGAGGCAGTTTGGGTTGGTTTAAGTGTTTTTCTGCCTGAATAACACTGCAGCTTGAAGAGCTTAACATCTGAGCTGTCTTTGCATATCATTTTAACTCCCATAAGGTTCAGCTTGGAAGAGGAGACCTCAAGCCTTACGAGCTGAGAGATCAGGTGGGATGAGAAGAACGACTTGCAACCATATTCAGAGGAGAAATCATTTCCCCTGTGCACCAAGCTCATCAGTTGGGGCTCAATTGACCCAACAACTTCTCTCACGACTGACAAAAAGCTTGTGGTGGTTTCTTTTGCAGGGAAGGAGGAGCTGAAGAGAAACAAGCTTGAAAGAACACATTTTTTTCTGAAGCTTAATGAAACCTTGCAGCAGGATTAACAATGAACTGAAAAGGGGGAAGCTCCAAAGCAGGAGCTTCCTGAAGTTTGCTTTAAATGTTGTAAAGTCTTGGGGTATTTTCTCTTTACTGTTTTCTTTTTATTCCAGATTTTGTCTTTAAAGCATAAGGATCACAGTTGGTGGCCACTGTGTGCACACAGTCACTAGCCAAGCAATTAAACCAACATATTTATGATGATCTGATCCCATGATCCTTGGCAGTCACTGGAAAAAAAAACCATCCTCACTGACTTCAGTAGATTTTAACCCAGCTTCTTCATATAGCTGTTCCCATCACCATGGTCCAGTAGAACTGCTTCAGAGAGAAATCTGATCTTCAGTTTGGTTTCCAGTGTTGTGATCAATTATCTGGCTGGAAATCAGTCGTGTAGTATCAGGAGATCACCTCCAGCAGATATCTACTGCTGATTTTTCTGCCCTCCTCCCTTGTCACCTTGCCTGTGGTCATCCATCCTGCAATTAAGCAGGTCACACCTCCAATTAACACGTGCCATTTGCATCCCTGGAATAACTTTAGCTGTTTGAAGTCCCTTTACCCCCTGCAGAGCTCCCATGCATGTTTTCCATAAGGGAAGATACCAACCTGGACACGCTGGAGGGTTGGGAAGAAGGGAACATCATGAAGTCCAACTTGGGCAAGTGTAGAGTCCTGCACCTGGGGAGGAATGACCCCATGGACCAGTCCAGGTGGGGGTTTGACCAGCTGGAAAGCAGCTCCATAGAGAAGGATCTGGGAGTGCTGGGGGACAACACGTTAGTCATGGGCCAGCAGCGTGCTGTGGTGGCCAAGAAGACCCATGGGATCCTGGGCTGCATGAAGAAGAGTATGGCCAGCAGGTCAAGGGAGGTTCTCCTTCTCCTCTACTCTGCCCTAGTGAGGCCACAGCTGGAGCACTGTGTTCAGGTCTGGGCTCCAGTTCAAGAGAGACAAGGAACTACTGGAGAGAGTCCAGTGGAGGCTACAGAGCTGCTGAGGGGCCTGGAGGACCTCTGTGCCAGGACAGGCTGAGAGCCCTGGGGCTGTTTACTCTGGAGAAGAGAAGACTGAGAGAGGATCTGATCAATGCTCATCAAGAGCTCAAGGGTGGGAGTCAAGAGGATGGGGCCAGACTCTTCTCCGTGGTGCCCAGCAATAGGGTAAGGTTCCATGAAACCCAAGAAGTTCCATGTGAACATGAGGAGAAACATCTTTCCTGTGGTGGTGCCAGAGCCCTGGGGCAGGCTGCCTAGAGAGTTTGAGGAGTCTCCATCTCTGGGGACAACCAATACCTGCCTGGACATGTTCCTGTGTCCCAAAGGTCCCTTCCAATGCCTACCTTGCTGGGATTCTGTGACTCCTCCTTCCTGGACATTAGGTTTATGCTGCTCAATCTTTTATTTCCTTCTTAACCTCATCCTCCTATGGCAAATCTCCACCACCCCGTGCCTCTGCAGAAGGGAGGGGTGCTGGTTGCTGTTTCTCCTGCCTCCTCACACCCCAACATCCAACCCATCATTCATGAAGCTAAGCCTGGGGAGACCCTTAGAAACGGAGACCCCTCAACTGACCTCACAGAAAGGAACTGAAGGAAAGGCAAAATTCTGAGTAGTTACACTGAAGAGAACCAAAACAATGTGGCCTCAGTGATCATTGGCTCTAAGCCTCTTCCACTGACACCCTTTCCAATTCCTTTTGCCTTCCTTCAGGAGATTTAGTTGTTTGTATTTGATAATATATATATGGACTCTACATAAACAAAACCACCTCTGCTGTGTGCAAGCAGGAGGCTGTGGTGGCACCAAGCTCTCATTGCAGACCAAGCAAAGCTGGGGAGACATGAGGAGACCCCCAAATTCTGCTGGTTCATCTCCCCTCTCCAGCACACCCACCCATGTTACTGCCCCCACACCTCTGCATGGTGATCATTAGAAATGTCAAACAGCAAATTCCCTCAGGGTGAGGCAGGTGGTGTGTGGGTTTTCTTCAGGGTTGGGAGGCTTCTTTGGCTTCAAAACCTGTGCTGATGGCAGCTTCATTCCTTCTCCCCCTTGCAGGGATTGCTTCCATCACCCCAAGGTTGTGTCTCCTATGGAAGCCAGAGGGGTTAAAAAAAAACACTCAGAGGATTGATTAGAAAGAAATCAGCACCCAGTGACATTTTTGACCAGCACCTCTTGGAGCCTGAGAGGAACCAGCCCCTTTTGACTGGAAAGTTAAAACCTCAGGAGACATCATCCTGAAAATGTGGCTCTCAACAAGGAGAACCCCATCCTGCCTGCTTCCCTGCTGCAACCTGGGACCATGCCATGGGAGGATTAGTCAGAGCCACTTCCAGGGGACAGATCTCCAAAGGGTTTGGTCACATTTGTAGGTATGATGATGCACCAGAGCCTTGCACCCAGCAGCATCTGTGTTTTTTAGAACTAAACACCAGCTATTGCTCACCAGTGTGTATTATGACCCCAAGTTACCCCATGCAAGCCCTGGGCAGGGGGCAGAACTGACACCCCTAGGGTGGAAAGTTTGTTTTCAAACCCCTTTCTCTGCTGGGAAGGACTTTTTAGTTGAACAGCAAAAAATCTGAAGAAACTTTTCCTCTCCCTTTCCACCCAACAGGTCAAACTCAAAATTAGCGTTGGGTTGTTTAGTTGTTTATTTTTTTCCTTTTGGCAATAAAAAGGTGCATTTGGAAGCGTGTAATTTTACTTGGTACAAAGGGAAACACTTTTCTGCGGGATGCTTGCTGGAAACAGGCAATATAAAAAGCAGGAAAAGCAACAATGAGCGTGATTACTGTTTGTTCACTGCTCTGTCGTGGTCTAAAACCCAGGTTGGGAATTCAAGCAGAGCCTGGAATCCCATTCAGGTCTTTGAGATGCTGGCAGAGTGCCCAGCCCCTGCTGAAGTTCAGCTCTTCTTGGTCTTATCACTGAAGTCATCCTTGATTTTTTCCCTGATGTTTTTACAGCAAAGCTGGAGATGTTTTGGGTTTTTTGCAGGTGTGTGACACCCAGCACGTTATAAAACCTCTTCCTTGCTCTCTTCCCTTCAGTGAATATTCACACATTTCTATGCAGGGCACAGCAGCAGCCTGTGTGAAGCACTTTTCTTCTTGAGAGACACATTTCCTTTACTCAGGGAGAGGAGTTTAACCCTCAGCACGGGTCCCTGAGGGTAACTGCAGAGGTTTTGTTGTGAGTATTCAACAGAACTGCATTCAAATATTTAGCCAACATCATTAGAGGAAACAGGTAACACATTTATTGCTGTGGCAACCCAGAGAGGCTCTGAACCATGGAGAGACAGGAGAAAAAAAATCAACCAGCCTTTTGTTTCCTTCTCCCAATAGATAAGAGTGCAGCAAATTACCTTCCTAGTTTTAAGAAGTGGTGGCTGTTGCTCCTTGGTGGCCAAATCTCTGCTGGGCTGAGTGTGGTGCAAGGAAAATTTCCCAGGAACCACTTTGCCTGTGCCTGGAAAGCAGCAGAACTTTGTTGTTGGCTTCAAAGGGTTTTATAAACATAATGAATGGGTAGATGGGTAAAAAAAGTACAGGGGAATAGATGGTTCCACCAGCAGATTAATTCTCTTTGGGTAGAGTCCACCATCATCACAAAACCACAGAACCCAGGGGTTGGAAGGGACCCTTGGGGATCTTCTTGTCCAACCCCCCTGATTGGGGGGGTCCAACCCAGTGTCTTCTAGAGCAGGTTGCCCAGGATGGTGTCCAGGTGGGTTTGGAATCTCTCCAGAGAAGGATGCTCCACAACCTCTCTGGGCAGCTGCTCCAGGGCTCCATCTCTCACAGAGGAAAGAAGTTTTTCCTTGAGTCTGGGAGGAACTTCTTGGGCTTCAGTTTGCCCTCACTGCACCTTGTTCTGTCACTGGGCACCATTGACAAGAGTCTGGTCCCATCTTCTTGACATCTGTCCTTTAGATATTGATGAGCATTGATACATTAGGAGGTCCCTCAGATTTCCTCCATGCTAACCAGCCCCAGGGCTCTCAGCCTGTCCTGGCACAGAGATTCTCCAGCCCCTCAGCAGCTTCACAGCCTCTGCTGAACTCTCTCCAGTAGTTCACACATCTCACAGCCCAGTCAGCTCTGCAGGTCTCTGAAGCTGGGAAGCCCAGACTTAGACCCAGTACTCCAGATGTGGCCTCACTGAGGCAAAGCAGGAGGAGAACCCCCCATGAAGGTGAGGAGAACTTCCTGACCTGCAGTTTCCAAGCTCTTGAATAACTTCAACTGATAAAATAAGTCAAACTGCAATCCCTAAGACTAAAAATAAAACCACATGGAACATACCAAGGGTACAAGTCCTGAGATGATCACAGGCAACCAAAAGCTGCTGGCAAACATGAACACTGACTTCATTTGTACAAATTCCCTGCCTATAAAAAGAACTTCAGGCTAAGCAGGACACCTCCTGTTACACAACTGTGATTCAGCTCCCTGGGCATCCTGCAACAGCTACAGGAACACAGCAAGCAGCACTTTAGAATCACAGAATCCTTTAGGTTGGAAGAGACCTCCAAGATCATCAAGTCCAACCATCAAGCCAACACTGCTAAGTCCTCTGCTAAAACAGATCAGAATCTGTCAGGGTTGGAAGGGACCCCAAGGATCCCCCAGTTCCAACCCCTCTGCCATGAGCAGGGACACCTCCCACTAGATCAGGCTGCCCAGAGCCTCCTCCAGCCTGGCCTTAAAGACCCCCAGGGATGGGGCCTCAACCCCCTCCCTGGGCAACCCATCCCAGGGTCTCACCACTCTCATGGGGAAGAACTTCTTCCTCATGTCCAGTCTGAATCTCCCCACTTCCAGCTTTGCCCCATTCCCCCTAGTCCTGTCACTACCCAATACCCTAAAAAGTCCCTCCCCATCTGTCTTGTAGGCCCCCTTAAGATACTGAAAGGTATCATAGAATCACTTTAGAATCATAGAATCCTTTAGGTTGGAAGAGACCTTTAAGATCATCAAGTCCAACCATCAATTTAGAGAGTCTTGGACCAGAGTCTTGTAGAAGAGGCAAAATATGGAGGGAAAAACAGCAGTGATGAATCCAGATACCAAGGAGAGGCTGTGTTGATGGACAGGAGGTGTTATGTTGAACCCTTTGCACCTCTCCAGCTGGCTGGTGGAATCCTGGAGGTGCCACAAAGGACCATGTCAGGAGGTGGAGGTTGGTAGGAAGGTGGTGGTGTCTCAGGGAAGGGTGAAACTGCTATAGCCTGGCAAGATTTCAATTACAACAACAAATAAATTGCAGCCTTGCTGCATCTCCTTCAGTGGCTGCAAGAGCTTCAGGGTTGGTGCTGATTTACTGCCTATTTTAGAGGCCCTCCCCCCACACACTGCTGAGACCTACAAAATACCAAAGGAAGAACCTCTGAAGGCTTTGAGGGATTGAAATGTCCAAATTTCCATTAACCAGGAGAAAAAAAATGGGCAAGAAAAGCTGAAGCAGGAGCTTTGCAACATCAATAAGTGCAAATCTCTTGTTTTGCAAACCAGGGTGTTAGTGACATCAATGGATCATCTCCCTGAAGTACCACCCAGCATGGATGCAGGACACACAGGGAAGTTTGAACCATGAGACAAAGGGAAATAGAGAAGGACAGAGGAGGAAAGAACATCAGTTAGGGTTGGATTTTTGTGGCTAGGGTTTTATATTGGATTTAGGATTTTTTCTTTTCTTCCTGAAAGTTCTTTGTCTGCTCTGGTCATCCTAATGCTCAAAAATATTAGCAACAGGAAAAAAAGACACTCTGTCCTTTGTCTCAGGAGCTTTGTGGATCCTCAACTGGAGGTATTTCCTATTTAAAAGCTCCAAGTTCCAAAAATCTCTACGAGAAAAACAGAAGTAACAGAATCAAGGTCAGTAACGGTGCTCTGGGCAGCTGGTACCTCCCAGCTGAGGAAAACATGGAAAAAAAGAGGAATGAGAAGTTATATAGCCCATGAAAAATGCCTGAGAGATGGTCAAGCAGGAGTCACTACTGAAACAACAAGATGTGATGTCTGGGCCATAAATCTGACGCTGAGCCAGGTCTTCTACTGATCCCTCCCAGCTCCCTCCATCTAGCTGGGGCATAACAGTCAATGGCTACCTCTGTATTTTTTAATTTATGAATATTTTCTGGCACTGAGGCTGCCAAGCATGGAAGCAGCCACAGAAACTTCAAAACAAAAAGGTCACTGGTCAACTACATTCAGTCCTCAACCCTGGGTGAGCTCCTGCTCATCCTCAGGAGCTGTGGAGGGCTGTGCTAGCTGGCCCAAGAGGATGCTGTCAATCCAATGAGATTAAAAAAAAAGGAAAAAAAATCCATTTTCAGCACCTGATCCTTTTTAATTTACTTGCTGTCGATGAAGCCAGTGTGGGAGAGGTCATGGTTTAACAGCAGTGCTGTTTATAAAGGGTGAGCAGATGATTATTGGTCTGAAACGTGCTGCAGACATTAAAATGTCTCTCATGCCTCACAGGCACCTGGAGAGGAGGTTTTCAGATGGCTCTGGGAGACCTGATGATTTGCATACGAGTTAATTTATTCAGCTGTCAGCAGTGACAGAGGAAGCATTTTAAAGTGCTCAAGAAGACAGTGCAATTCCTTCTTTGTGTGGCTAAAGGGGCTGCAAAGGTGCCAATATCTGAGCTCAGGTAACTGAAACAGCTTCCTTAGGGTGAAGTTGGACCCATCATCTGTGGGAAGGTCAAGACCCTGTCCCATCAAGGCATCTCCCCAGCTCAGGCCAGTTGATAGTGATGCTACTGAGCATTTCTAGAAGGCTTCCATGGCTTTGTCTAAAGCCCAGTAAGAAACTGGGATCATCTAAGGTGTCTATATATAATATTTGGATATTTTTCACTGGCTGTAGGGGCACTGAGTGCAGCTCTTCAGTCCATGGAGCCAGAATTTGGAGATACCC
Organism: Merops nubicus; assembly: GCF_000691845.1. Lineage (NCBI taxonomy): Eukaryota > Metazoa > Chordata > Aves > Coraciiformes > Meropidae > Merops > Merops nubicus. Next base: position 15,120 of record NW_008607683.1, on the reverse strand, counting down.
TGGTGGAGAGGAGGAGAAGGTTGCCTTCACTGGCACAAGATGTTGTGCAAGGCCTTGAATTCAATGAGGACAGATTAAGAAGCAGGGGAGGAATTTGGAGGAAGTGTGAGAACATTAACAAGACACTGTATGATGCAGCAGGATGGTGACAGCAGAGGAGATACTCACTTCAGAGGTCTCCATACTCCACATCACCCAGAAAGGGAGGAGTAGAGTGAAATAACTCCAGGATGGATATGGATGTGAGAGTTCCAGGCTGTCTCTACCACCAAACAGGCCAATGGCTAGCCAAACTGTCCCTAGCTTGCCCACCCAAAGTGTCCACACTGAACTGCTGTTTGGCTTGTCCATCATAGAATCACTTTGGTTGGAAAAAAACCTTTAAGATCATCCAGTCCAACCATTAACCTTACTCTACCAAATCCTCCTCTAAGCCATACCCCCAAGCACCACATCTAGATGGCTTCTAAACACCTCCAGGGATGGGGACTCAACCACCTCCCTGGGCAGCATGTTCCACCTAACCACCCTTCCAGTGAAAAAGTTCTTCCTAATGTCCAGGAGCTTCCAAAAACTCCCTTGAAGCAGCTTGAGGCCATTTCCTCCTGTTCTATCACCAGTTACTTGTGAGAACTGGTTACTTGTGCTACTTGCCACATCACTGCAAGGCTTGAATCATGAAACCTCTGCCCTGCAGCCAATGTTCACTGCAATGGCACCACCAACCACCAAAGGCCAGGCTAGGGATGTCAACTTCCAGTTGTAACCTAATTTCTGTCAGGGATAAAATTAGAAATGGCTTTCTTGGGTTCATTAGCTCTGTCTGGGGATCTCCAGTGGTTGGGAACATTCTTCACTAATGAGCAAGGGGCAGAGGCACAAGGAGGGCATTTTTTTCCCCTTTACTCTCTCTACAGTGTTCTCTGGTGGTCACCAAGGTGGCACCCGAGTGCCTTGCAAGTTTTAATGAATCTCCTCACGTGTCTTGGTTGTATTTCCTGGGCATGACTTATTAAACACAATCCAGGCCATGGGAATCGAAGAGGAATTCAAAGACCCATTTGTACCGTGGCTCAGTCACTTCTGTTCTGCTCAGTCCTCTGGGGTACAGTTGGAGACATGAGAATTACCCATTTAAGTGTAATAAAATCAAACCCATGTAAGCTATTACTCGCTATTAAAGCTTTATGCAATGTGCAGGAAGAGGAAAAAAAAGCAAGATTCCTGTTCCTTTCTTTTCAAGATCCAAATGAAGACAAGTGGATGAAGTTCTTTGAATAATTCCAGTGAAAATCCCAAGGAAAGTAGGTCGTGAGGAGCTCTCTGGAGGATGGCAAAAGGTCTCTTACCTAAGGTGGAATTTCTCCCCGAGTTATTTCCCATCTGGTTGGCTCTTGGTGTGTGATGATTTCAGTTCCACAGCCAACCACACCTCGGTCTCTTGTTTGCCCCCATGGTGAGGATGTTTGCCAACAGCAGAACATGGGAATTCATTCACCTCGCTCAGTTCTTATCATGGGACAACCTACAGCAGAAGGTCGTGTGGTGTGAACCTCTGAAACCTTCTCCCACTTACTCCTGTGATCGTATTCCCCAGGTGGGATCTTTGTCTCTCACTCCAACATCTCAACCTCCTCCTCTGTTTTGGCAGAGGACTTTGGAGCCCTGGTGGCTCGGTGGTTGGACTTGATGATCTTGGAGGTCCCTTCCAACCTAAATGATTCTATGATTCCACCCTTCATTTTTCCTTTGTCTCTCATCTTATCTCCTTGTGGCTCTTTCTTACTCCACACAGCTCTTGCTCCATGAGGGAAATCCCAGCCCATCATCCCCACAAGGAATGACTGGGTCTGCTGAAGCCAGTTGGCCCACAAGTTTCACCTTCCTGCTGCATTGCAGCCGTGGGCTTAGACACCAGAGCTTGGATGCTGAAAGAACATCTGAGGAACAAATACATCACCTTGTCTCTACACAAGAACCTTGGGACTTTTCCCAGCCCCACATCCTGCTACTCAGGTCAAAACATGGGCTGGTGGAGGAAGGGAACAGCTCTCCATCCATTAGGACTGACCACAAAACTGGGGCTTTATCCTACCTAGGAGGTTAAGTCCTGCTTTCAAGCAAGGAATGCAGATGAGCCATCTGAACTTTGCAAACAAGGGATGTTCTTGGTTTTCCAAGAGAATTTAGAAAAATAATAATAAAAAATAATTAAAATTAAGTCTTGTGCTGTTCAGTGTGTATCATAGAATCATTTAGGTTAGAAAAGTCCTTCAAGATCATTGGGTCCAACACTGGGCATTGAGAAGTCCACCACTAAGCATCTTATCTACATGTCTTTTAAACACCTCCAGGGATGGGGTCTCCACCACCAACATGGGCAGCCTGGACCAATGCTGGACAACCCTTTTGGGGAAGAATTTTCCTAATATCCAACCTCAACTCCTCCAGCACAATTTGAAACCACTTCTTCTTGTCCTATCGCTTGCAAGGGTTGGGCTCTTCTCCCAAGGAGCATGGCTCCAACCTCATTTCAAGGAGTTGTACAGAGTAAGGAGGTCTACCCAAGCCTCCTTTTCTCCAGACTAAACCACCCCAGGTCTCTAGGGTGCTCCTTACCAGACTTGTTCTCTAGACCCTTCACCAGCTTTATTGCTCTTCCTTAAGATATGTTGCAGCACCTCAATGTCCTCCTTGGAACAAAGGGTCCAAATCATTCAACATCATAGAAACAGTAGCATGGAATATTATAGAAGACTTTATACCCTTCCTCTCAAGTATAATTCCTAAAATTAAAGAAAAAATAACTTTAAACTGAGGGGAAAAAAAAAATATAACCAAAACATTTCTATTTCTCAGCAATTTTTTGTTTGTTTGTTTAAAAGAAGGCAATTTTCCCTGAGCAGTTAGGGAAATTTTTCACTGAGGAGAAAAGAGCTTTTCAGGGTATTTTTATCTAGCTGAAGGGGCCATTGTTGTTCTACTGCATGCTTGACTCTCTTCACAATGAGGATAATTATAAAGATATGTACTGTTATAAATAAGCATGCAGGAATCTGTATTTTTCTAAATCTGTGTATATGTTCCTTACATTTTATCTTAAGATAAAGCTGGGATGGTGGCGGAATACACAGAACAGGATGAGTTAAATGTCAGCACGGAGTAGGCGAATCTGGTCTTGTTCCAAAACACTCTAGCAGGGCAGAAATTATCCAAACTTCACTGATTAATAAAGGCAAGGAACTTCCAATAATGTTTCCTCCTTTTTTTAGGAACTTCTGTTCTGATTTTCACGTTCTGAAGGGGAGGAAATTCACAGGTAGCCTCCAATTCTCGTATTAAGATCTGCCAAGGAACTGCCAGATTTAGAAGTCATTCACCCATCCTTTTCTGGAGGTCTCCTGGTTGGATTCCATATCTGCTCTTGCCAAGCATTCTGTGCTGAATAAGCCTCACTTTAATCCACCTCTGTTTCAAGATAACATCTCTGCTTTCAATAGAGTTTCAAGGACCTCAAAAGAGAGAGAATAACAATAAATGAGTCCAGCAATGTCAACATGAAGTCTTCAGTCTTCCCAGCCTTTAGATTGATGCTCAAATCTAAGCATCTTCACTTGCTAGGCATTTTTTCTTCTTTCTGTAGGTTTCAGTGGTGACTTTTTGTATTTTTCAGCCTTTTCTAAGTCACCAAGAGCTTTTCAAGAAGCTTCTTTAGCATAACTCGCAGGATTAAAGGAGAGGAGTGTGTGTGGCCACACCTCAGAGAGCTTTTCCACCAAGAGACATCCTTTACTCCTGCTCTGCACCGACATCAGACTGTGCTGTGGCACTCAAGAGAAAGCCAGAAGAAAAGGTCAAGGAGGCTAATTTGTAATTAAAGGCGTGTAATTAAAGGAATGAGTCATCCCACAAGTGAGCTGTGAACCTTGGCTCATCTCTTATCTGTGTGCACACTGATGTCTGCTAGAAGCAGAGGGATGGATTTCTTCATCTGAATGTTAAACATCTGTCTGGGGCTTCACCTGCTTGGTAGAAAAAACAGGTTTTTGAGACTTCACAACTCACAAGGAGGCCTCAAAAACAGTCCCTGCAAACCAGTTCCAAGTATCTTCTTTCCTCCTCCTCAGTATTCTCTCTCCTTCCTGTCACTTTTCTTCTAGGAGCTATTTAGCAAATAAGAAAGGAGTTTTCCTGACCAGGATACACCTGGAAACCTGCTGGGAGAGGTGCACTGGAAGGTTCTCTTGGACTTGATGATCTTAAAGGTCTCTTCCAACCTAAAGGATTCTCTGGTTCTAACAAGGTGCTGGGAGGAGGATCACAAATGTAGGGTGTGGTCAAGGGTGGGGTGAGACAGAGAAGATTTAAACTCTCCAGTGTTTGAATGAGGTCAATGAGAAAGAAAAGGTGAGGCCACTCAACAGGAACAAGAACACAAGACTTTTTTTTGTTAACATGATGCTTTTCTAGTATCTTGTGCAACCTGAGATTACCAAAAGGCAGCCAAGACTTCTGCAGCTGCAGGGGTCCAGAAGCTGAAGCTGTGTGGAGAGGCAGCAACAACAACCCTGTTAAACCCTTGACACAAAATCCACACAGAGGACTTCTGTCAGGACCCACTGTTTACAGACAAGTCTATTTTGTTCATAAGATAACTGAAAGTTTGTCCTAGGTCTGTAGAGTGTGGCCAATCCTGCTAGACATCTGGTTTTTTGAAGTTTCACCACCTTTCTGTAGTCATCATCTGGATCCTGATGACCTGTTTGGACCCAACAGACAGAACCATAGACTGATTTTGGTTGAAAGGGACCTTCAAAATCACCTCATTCCAACCTCCCTGCCATAGGCAGGGACACCTCCCACCAGACCAGGTTGCTCAAAGCCCCATGCAATGTCTGGAAGAAGGAGAAGACATCTGCTAGCAGGGCACTTTTGCCATCTCTGCTTACTGAACACGTCAGGAGGAGACTTCTGTTGTTTCCCCAAGCTTATCCTGGAGCTTGTGAAGAGCAATGGAAAGCCAAGGCAGATTGATGGGGCTGAGCAAGTTCTCCACAGCTAATATCACCCAACAAAGTTTTGGCTGGCTCAGCTAATTAGAAAACGAGGAGATAACTTCCACTAATGGCAACATACACACATGCCTATATATAAACATATAGATCTGAGAAAGGAAGCAGCTCTTCTTCTAATTAACTGCCTGGCTGTCCTGGCTCTGCTCCAGGTTGAGCTGACAGATGGAGACAATCCACTCTCCTTTATCCTCCCTGTATTAAGGTCCTAACCAAGAGTTTTTCCACTCCATGCTGAACTTCCTGAAGCTCACCACCAGCCTTTCTACTGTGTTTTTTTCATTAAGTGGTGAATATCTGAATTCTGGCTCATTAATGCACAGGTTGTTGGAGGCCTCTAGTGCAATTAAAACTTTGACTGGCAGCAGCTTTCTCTGGAGCAGCTCAGTCAGGACTTCCTCATGAGGAAAGCTTGTGAAGAGTGGTGTGAAAGGGTGGCTGCAAGACAAGTCCCTGCTGAGCATCCCCACATCTCCTCCCCGAGTAGAGGGGAAGAAGGAAGCTCCTCCTCCCTCACCATGGGTTCCTTGTCTTCTCCTCTCAGAGGAATGGTGCTTCCTTCTCCTGGGCTTGCATGGAGATGCTCCCCGACTCAATTCTGGTGGACTTGATGCCTGAAGTACATGGAAGATGAGGAACATAGTGTCCTGGTTTGAGTCAGGACTAGTTCTGCTCAGTGATGTCACTTCCCAGCTCAGTCTCTTCTATCTAACTGCACTTTCTGAAGTTAGCAGCAGATTTTTTGCAGACAGTGTCTGCTTCTAGCAGTGAAAATGCTCCATGTTTAGAGTTACTACCAAAGATTGGTCTGTGTAGAAAAGTTCTTGCTCCTGTGGAGACCAAGGTCACTGCTCAATTTTGTGTGCAAGGCTGGGGGTGCAGTAAGCAGGAGGTGGCACCCAAGGGGAGGACGACACAGGACAGGTGACCCCAAAATGACCAAGAAGGTATTTTATTCCATATCCATCATATTCAGCATAAAGCTGAGGGATCAAGAGGATGAAGTTTCTTCTTCAAGGGCAGCATCTGAGGAGGACTCTGGCAGCTCTGCCTTCAATCCTCATCCATGTGTTCCTGAATCCAGCTCCTAAATCTGGTTCCCTTCTGCCACTGAGTCCAGTCTGGGACTTCTCCAGTGCCTGCTCCACAGCATCCATGGTGATAGTGACAACTTCCACCAAGGGGGTTGTCTTTGATTTTGTATCTATTTCTAGATATTACATTTTATTGCTATTTTTTCCATTAGAGCTGTTTCAGTTTTCTTCCTCTATCCCTAAGTCTCTCTCTCTTATTCCCTTTCTCTTGCCCTTTGGGAACGGAGAGGGGTAAGTAAAGACCATCTGTAAATCATCCAGCAGCCAACCCAGCCCTAACCTGACCTGTAGACAGTGCACCAGGCTAAAAAAGACACTTCCTTCATGTGGAAAAAAGCTTGGAAAGGGTGAAAAGACATTTCTACTGTGCAGTGAAACACTGATACCCAAGATAATGCCAGTCAAGGTAACCCTGGAACTGGAACCAGTGTAGCCCTGCCTCATCTCCTGCATAGATGTTGGATGGAGATCTTATCTCCAGTACAACACCACCACGATGGTTAACATCAGCATGTTCAGAGCTGCCCTCCAGCCTTTGGGTCAGGCTCTGCAGTATTGTCATGCCCCCCAGAAGGAAGGGACAGGAGGATCTGCAGGGGTTTGTGGGTCAAACAAGGAGATGAGATTGGGCAGAATCCTGAATGTCAAGGAGGCACTGCATTGAATAACTCATAGGAAGAGGAGCCCCACGTTTGGACCCTCATCCCCATCTCAAGAAACACCCAACCACTTATAATTTAGCATGAGTTAGGAAATTGGTCCCACTCCAGAAGCATCAGACCAAGGGAGCTGTACTGGAGAAGAAGATTCCCTGCTGACAGTCCTCTCCTGTATGACCCAACATCCCCAACAGCTCCTTTCCTCTACTTTCACACACATGATGGTGACTCTACTACAATTCTTGGAGGCAAATCCCAGGATCTACAAACTGAGATTCAAGACTGTCCATTTTATTCTCACTTCTCTTCCTGCCAGTGGGGTGACCTCAGGTGATTTTTGTTGCTCTGTTCCTCCATTTCCAAACATGTTTAGTGGAGAACACCACCACTGGATTTCCTTCTCTTCTACCTCTCTCTCCTGCAGGGTAGTGACCTTACCACTCACCAGCCCAACCAACACACACCACCACACTGCTTGCTCCACAAGTGCAAGATGCTCTTCCACTCTAATTATCCCACTAATTAACACCCTGAAGATAACTCAGAGCACTTTTGCTCTCAGCTGAACTTCTGTTCAAGCCTGCTGCTCCAGTCTCAGACCTGATGAGGGTTCAGTTTTGGACCCTTCACTACAAGAAGGACACTGAGGGGCTGGAGCATGTCCAAAGAAGGGCAACAAAGCTGGGGAAGGGTCTAGAGAACAAGTTTTCTGAGGAGCAGCTGAGGGACCTGGGGTTGTTGAGCCTGGAGAAAAGGAGGCTCAGGGGAGACCTTGCTGTCAACAACTCCCTAACAGGGGACTGGAGCCAGGTGGGGGTCAGTCTCTTCTCCCAAGGAATAAAAAATAGGAGGAGACAAATTTCTTCACTGAAAAGGTTGTCAAGTCCTGAAACAGGCTGCCCAGGGCAGTGGTGGGATCCCCACCCCTGGAAGGGTTTAAAAGCCACAGAGATGTGGTGCTGAGGGACATGGGTTAGTGGTGACCTGGCAGTGCTGGGGTAATGGTTGGACTTAATGATCTTAAAGGTCTCTTCCAACCAGAATCATTGATTTTTTATGATTCCATGTTTTTGTAAGAACAAAACCAGGAAGAGAGAGAATTATCCTTACAATGGAGCATCTGCTCCACTTTGTTCTGCACAAGCACAACGTGGAGGAGAATAAAGACCCCAAAACACTGGGGCTGCTTGAATTCATAAATGCTTTCAAATAACTCATTTCAGAGACCATTCAAATAGGAAAAAAAACCCATCTCTCACTAAAATGTGAACAGCCAGGAGAGAAAGTAAAATCTACAGGAGTACCTACTGGTTTTGAGTGTCTCCTGGAGAAATTGCCCTACCTGAGGTGCTTCTCAGAGCCTATTTTCTCAGCAGATGTGAGCTCAAGGACCCCTTCAAGCACCACAAGTCCCTCGTGTCTCTGAAATAGATGGACACTTCAGCAATCACCAGAGCTGGCTGCTCAGAGCCAAGAACCAGGGCAGGAAGAGTTCTTATAAAATCAACAGCTGCACTTCAACACAAAGTGAATAATAAAGGTACCTATTAAATGCTGGTTGGCTCATGATATTAAGCAGCTCCTTAACATCCTTAATATCTCCTGTGCTGAGTTGTTTCCAGAAGGTAAATTACTCCTGCAGCCGAGGAAAAGATTTTGGAGGACTGTAACTCATAGATTTAAAGAGGATTTCTCACATTTCCCCATGGGAATCAATTTTCTGCCTGCCAAGGTTATGTCAGGACTTTTATCCATAGCATGGGCACAGTGGAAGAGAGCAACACATGCAAGGAGATGACAGTAGGGACAAGAGAGTGGATTTTGGTACCTTCTCACTAGCCCAAAGCACCACGTGTCCATCACTTAAATGGCAAAGATGACAAGCAACACTTCTCCTCCTTTTCAACAAGACATTTCTGCCCTTTCCCTCATCTTCTTCCCTGCCTTTTGCACTGGGGGACACCTCCTGGAGATGGAGACTGACCTAGGACTCTCTTGACTAGAGTTTGGGTGAGGACTTGTGTTCCCAAGGGGAACCAAACAGATCTGCTGCTCCTCTGCAGAAGCTTCTCCATACCACTGGGGTGTCTAATGAACATCATGTGGTCATATGGCAGAGGGATGAATGAAAAAAACACACTCAAAACAACTAGGGATAAAATATATTGCCAGGAAATAATATATAAAGCCAAGAAATGAGATCTATAACTGTGCTAATGGAAGTCTGAGCAGCCACAGTCATTTAAAAATAAAACCAAAAGGGGGAATCTATGAGACTGAGCCCCATCCTGAACATCTTACTTAAAAAATAACCCTGAGTTTACTCCTTGTTTCCCTTCTCCAAAGAAGAGGACACGTAAAGGCTTCCCAAGGCTCTATGATTAATTCCAGGGAGTTAAAGCAGGCAAGGTATTTACCAGTGGTGGTGAATAGAAATGTTTATCAAAGACACTGTAATTACCAGGCAGCTTGGGGGCCAGAAAACAGAGTTGTTAAAAAATAGAGAGGGGGGGGGAAAAAAGGCAGAGGAGGAAGAGAAATTCACAGGGATATAAGTAAAAGCAAGTGGCTTTCCAGCCAAACTGCCCTCTCAGCCTATCATGACAGGGCTGAATGACCAATGAAAGCAAGAAATAGATGTATTAATAGGAATAAATAACAGCAATAAATGGTCAGGAGGTGGGGGAGATGCTCCCATCTGTTGTTTGAGGGCATCTTTCTTGGGTAAGAAAACACTCAAGCTGCATCCTCAGCCAAGCTGAATGGGTCTAAAGTACACGTTTAAGGTTAAGTACATCCTTTAAGTGTTTTGCCAAGTGCAATCTCTAGGGAATAAAATAAAGGCATCTTTAAGAGGCTGGGGTGGTTTCAACACAGCCAGATAACACAGGGCCACCCACTCACCCTCCTCCCACCCCAAGGAACAGGGGAGAGAATTGGAGGGCTAAAGATAAGGAGGCTTAGAGGTTGAGATAAAAACAATAATGGAAATAAAATAGATTTAAATTTATAATCATCATAGACTCATTTGTAGTTGGAAAAGACTGTTAAGATTGAGTACAACCATCAACCCATCACAGCCAAGTCCACCACTAACCCATGTCCCTCAGCATGACATCTACACAGTTTGGAAACCCCTCCAGGGATGGGGACTCCACCACTGCCCTGTCCAACCCTTTCCATGAAGAAATTGGTCTCTGAATGACACGAGGAACATCTCACTCTTCTAGAGAACCACAGTATGATAGGGGTGAGAAGGGACCTCTGCTCCAGAAGGGTCACCCAGAGCAGCTTGGCCAGGATGGGCTCCAGGCAGGTGTGAAGTTTCTCCAGAGCAGGAGACTCCACATCCTCCCTGGGCAGCTTCTCCAGGGCTCCATCACCCCTCAAAGTTTTTCCTCATATTCACATGTGTTCATAGGTTGAACCCAGAAACAAGAGTCACCTCGATTAGTGGATTAATTGATGCTTTCATGGCCAAAAAACTTCAGTTCACTGGGAAATCAACCTCCCTGTGGCAAGCTTGGAACTGAAGAACCACCAAGGGATGTGTCCTGTGCTGGAACACCATTGTCTCTCCTGACCCTGAAGAGGGTTTTATTTAGGTCAACTAAAACCTTGTTGGTTTGAGGGGAAAAAAATAAATGGAGAACAAAAAAATAACTGATTATTAAAGTTTCTTACAGAAAACATTAATTGCAAACCAATCACAGCCAGGCTACAAAATACTGCATGGAAAAATACTATCAATAGTCCAAACTCATGAGT
>NW_008607683.1:0-4497 GCF_000691845.1 Merops nubicus | reverse complement strand
ATCTCTGGTGGGTTTCACAGACTAACACGGGTCAGGTATTTTGGGTTAAATCGTGTTAAAACCACTGGTGTTGAAGCAGAGGGAAGTGGGTTTGGGTGTCATGGAAAAGCAGCATCTCCAGGGGACAATCTTGGGCAATCCCTAAATCAAGTTGTGTTTTTACAAATAAAGCAACTGCATATGCTCTAATTTATCACTTTAGTTCCAGGAAAACTATCAAAACATTAATCTAATGGTTAGATCAGTGGTTATCTACAGCAGCCTGATTTTGTGGCTCTTCAGGGGGAAAATTGATTCTTTCTACCCCTCTCACCCACACCCATTTATTTGATCCCAATTCCCTTCATGTCTCTTTTTTTATCATCTTAGGTGAAAGACCTTAACTCTGCAAAATTTTATCTGCCCTGCTAGAACTCAGCCAGCAACTTGCTGTTGATTCTTTATATTTAAGAGCAGCCTTTTCACTCCACACTCACACAGCACTGAGTCTAATAAACACCTCATTATCCCCCCAAAAAATCTCTAAACTAAATACCTAACTGTCCAAAAAACATTCTTTACAGTTAAAAGTGAGTATGGGTCAGGGACTGTTTCCAATAGCTTGGATGCAGGACTCCTAGTCAGGAGGGGAAGTGAATTTGTAGCATTTTCACAGCCATTTCTTGCCCATTGGGCTCAGCAGCAGAAAGAATAATTAAAAAATTAAAATACAAACCCTGAACCAAGCAAAAAAAAACCCCAACCATATAAGGATATTTAAATTACTAAAAGATATATAATATTGCTATTCAAAGGATGTGTTTTGTCACTTTGGAATGTTTAAAAGGGTTGCTGTGGCTTCAGAAAGGAGTGGCCAGGAGAAAGGGAGACCACAGTGCCTCAGTCCTGCAGAATTTGGGTTAACCCCACTGGCACTGCACTGAGAGCAACCCCCTCACCTTGGACAGAAGAAAATCTGTCCTCCAAAAAGGGCTTCTGACCTTGAGCTGAAGATCTCAACCTACCAGGGCTTGGCAACCCTTTTTGGGGAAAGAAATGGTTCCTGATGTCCAGTCAAAACCTTCCCTGATGCAACTTGAGGCTGTTTCCACTTGTCTTATTGCTTGGGAGAAGGGACCAACTCCCCCCCGGCTCCAGGCTCCTGTCAGGAGCTGTGCAGAGCCAGAAGGTCTCCCCTGAGCCTCCTTTGCTCCAGGCTCAGCACCCCCAGCTCCCTCAGCTAGCTGCTCCTCCCCACACTTGGGCTCTAGACCCTTCCCCAGCTTCGTTGCCCTTCTCTGGATATACCCCAGCACCTCAGTGTCTTTTTCATAGTCAAGGGCCCAAAACCAGACCCCAGTTTTGACCCATGAACTATCACAAAGCCACAGGTAGCCCAAATCAGGGGGATGTTGTGGAAGAAGTTTGTCTTTTCTGCCTTTTTCTCTTCTAATCTTCCCCTGTGCAACCACTGAGGGCCAATATGAGAGGCAGCAGGAGCCAGATGGATGCTTTGGTCTCACTAGGGAGGGTCATTCCCCCTTTCCTCAACAGCAGAAGCCCCACAACTTCCCTTGGTAGTTCTCTCTGATGCCTAATCAGTCCTACTGCTAAAAATAACCATTGCTTATTCATGCAGAAATCATTCCAGTAATTAATAGGAAATTAATTCAAGCCAGGCTGCTATGCCCCTGAGAATCCACGACCTTGATTTCTGCAGTGAAGAAGAATTAGCCAAGGTCCATCCAATGTGAACCATCAGAATGGGAACAACAGACTGTCCCATAACTCCTACAGCTTGTTTTTAATTCCAGGCAAAGTTTGGGGACCACAAAGGAGGAACAGAACCTGTTGCCTTTCCTTTTATCTCTTCATCTGCTCCCTGGCCAGCAATTATTTTGTATCATCCTTAATATTTTCTTTAGTGGCTTTATCCTTCTTTGTTGTTGTGATTGTTGGGGGGTTTTTTGTTTACCTCTAGATGCTTTTCTTAGGTTTCCATCAATCTTAACCTGGTCCATGGAAGCACAGCTCATGCAGTTGCATTGCTTGTCCATCCCTCTATCCATCCACCTGCCTGGCCACACATTTCACTGGCTCCCACCCTTCCTAGGGTCAAGCAAATCCTAACAAAAAGAAAGTTCTCAAAGGTCTGGATGCTTTTTAGTCAAAACTGATCAAACAGTTACATGAAAATTGGTCAAAGAGGAGAGAAATACCAAAATGAGTGGTCCCACCAGCACGATCTCAGCCCCTCAGTTGCTCTTAGGAGCAGCACCAGTTGACCAGTTGTTCACTGACCACTTCTCCCAGTAGGAAGGAGGTTATCATTAATGGGCAACACAAACCAGCTCCCTCCCTCTGGTCTTAAATCAGCTGGAAGCAATCCAAGGTGGCCAACTACTGGAAGAATGAAAAGGTTTATAAATTTACTCACACTTCTGGATGCAGTGGAGGCAGGAGAAGATTGACCAAGGACCCAGGTGACGAGTCCAACCAACGCTGCCACCATTCCTTCCTCTGCTCCCAGCTGTACTGATGTCCCACCACCACCACCCCTGGGGCTCTGCCTACAACAAGCAGAGGAGAGGAAACCCTCCCAAGAAATAAACCTCAGGCAGGGGCAGCTTTTATGCTGTTAACTTCTAGGCAGGACACCTGATGTTAAAGCTGAAGGTGGGGGCACCTGGTGGTGATCTCCCAATTGGTTCCCACCCAAGTCTGGCCAGACCCTGGGTGAAAACAAACCCGGAGGGTCTTTTTTGCCTGGTTGTGGTCATCATCTATATGCCAACCCTCATTCAAGAGTGGAGGTTTAAACCCCAAGATGCCTTTTGCTCCCCAAAAAGGAAGGATAAGATGGAACCAAAGGGCAAGTGATGATTTACAAAGGGAGAACTGGGAGCTTAGAGGACACAGGGTGTTTGTACATGGGAAACTCAGCTTCACCAGCTCTGCTGCCCATCAGAAAACTTCCTTCATGAAAACCATGCCCTTTTTGGCTGTACCCAAGCTGCAGGGTCTGTAAATCCATCTCCTCCACATGAGTCCTGCTGGATCTGTTTCAATCCCAGGCACGTTCCCATCTCTGTCCTATGGGGTCACAGTTTTTGGTTGAGAAGACAGTTGTTAAATCCTTGTCCTGATCTGAGCCAGACCAGAATTAATTCTGTTGAGGGATTTCACTTTTCAGCTCAGTCTCTTCTCCTTCTGAAGTTGGCAGCAGAAGTTTTGCAGACAGTGTTGGCTTCTAGCAGTGATCCTGCTCCATGGTTAGAGTGACCACCAAGGGTTGGTGTGTGCAGAAAGGCTCTTGCTTCTTCTTGCTCCTATGGAGACCAAGATCACTGCTGAATCTTGTGTGTCACGTTGGGAGGTGCAGTAAGAGGTGGCACCTGCAGGGAAGAGTGCCCAGGAGAGGTGACCTTAAACTGTCCAAGGGGAGACCCCATTCCATAGACATCATATTCAGTATAAAGCTGAGGGATCATGAAGGTCAAGCTCCCTTCTTCAACAGCAAATGTCCAAGGAGGACTCTGTCCATTCCACCCTCATTCCTCATCCCTGTGGCTCCTGAATCCTCCAAAATCCAGCTCCTGGATCTGGTTCTTAGAGGGGTTAACAGAGAGTGTCTGTCACTCTTTCAGCAGCCAGCCCAGCCCTGACCTTTGACAATCCCATGTCAGAGCTGTGGTATTGATGACCAAAATAAATCCCTGCGTGAGGTCTGTGGCACCTCTGAAAAGGTCACAGTGAAGCAGGGTGTGGAAGTTGTAAAGGTCAAGCAGGGGAAGGGATCTCTGACTCCTGGCTGGGGCTGTGTGAGGAATGATTCCAGTCCAGTGACAAAGCTGGGACATCTTTGAGTCACACCAGATGAACACTGCTTTTTTTTTTCCCTTTATATGGGCATTAATTGTTCAACTTCAGGCAAGACAGGACTGTCTGCAAGGCAGTGGCCTCTGTAGGGTTGAGTATCCCAGCTCACAGCACAACCCGTGGAGTTTTAGCCAGCAAAGGGAGCTGGGAGGACAATTTGTCTGACCACACTCAGCAGTCAGCTCTAGGATAAGCTGGACAATGCCCCACGCTGCCCTGCCCAAGATCTTCTCTGAGCACAGAGGGTGGTGCCATCAGATCTAACAACCCAACTGCATCATTGTGAGTGGACAACGTGAGAAGAAACTCAGAGAACTGCTGAATCAACAAGGGCTACAGGGGGTTAGAAGCTGCTAACCTGAGGGTATACAACAGAAAACTTTGAGGATAAACTATGAAGCAATGGGGTTTTTTCCTAATCTGTATTACTTTGGCTCTTTAGATACTGTCTAAATTAGAAAATACCTGTCTAATTTATGTAGAAACATTATTAGATTAGAAAAAGTTTCATTCCTCTAGTAGTGCTTGCCAAAGAGCCTCCTAGCCAGTATTAACACAGAATATAAAGTCAGAATTAAACCCTCTCTTCAGAGCTATTCACAGTCATAGACTCATAGGAAGGGACCTCTGAAGATCATC
>NW_008607682.1:108098-112346 GCF_000691845.1 Merops nubicus | reverse complement strand
GGTTTGGTATAAGTTGTGTGGTGTTGTTGATTTTGATTGGAGTGTTGTGGTATGGTTTGGTGGATTGAGGTGTTGGTTTGGTTGGGTTTGGGCCACCGCAGAGCGGCGGAGCTGGGGGGGGTTGGGGGGAGTTGTGAGTTTTGAGTGTATGGGGTTTTTTTGTGAGTGTTTTTTTTGGTAAAGTGTGTGAGTTTATTTGGTTGGGTTTTGATGATGTGGGTTGTTGTTGAGTTGGTTCTCGGAGAGAGAGAGAGAGAATTTTGTTTGGGTTGTGTTTAATATAGAGTTTTTTATCTTTAAATCTTCCGTGAGAGTCTGAAACTTCGGGGAAAGAATTCTCGTGAGATTTCCCAAAACCCGCCGAGGAGGTCGGGCATTGTACTCTTCAAAACCAAGAATGAGGGCTCGCTTCACACAGATGGTATACACCCTGCAGGTGTACATAACTGCAAGTCTGCAGACAGTATTACATCATGGAAAGTAGCCAGCTCAAAGGAGTCCAGGGCTTCTATTCAGACAGACTTGGACAGGCTGGAGAAATGGGCAGACAAGAACTTCACATAGTTAAAAAGAAGTAAATATAAAATCCTGCGTCAGGGATAGAATAATCCCATGCAGGAGTGCAGGCTGGGGTCTGACTGGGAAAAAGGCAGTTTAGCAGAAGATGACCCGGGTTCCTGGCAGTCAACAAGCTAAGCATTAATCAGCAGTCTGCCTTCTCAGTAACAAAGGCTAATATCATACTGAGTTATGTTAGCAAGAGTGTAGCTAGCAGATAAAGAAAGTCATTATTTTTCTCTTGATCCAGCCCTTGTGAACTACATCTGGAAGTGTCCAGGTTTGGACTCATCAATACAAGAAAGACATTGACAAACTGTAGAGTCCAGAGCAAGGTCACTGGCAAAATTAGGAGGCACACAACACATACAAAGAGATTGCAAGAGCTTCTGCTTCTTTGGAGAAGACAAGATTAAGCAGGGAATCTTAATGGTGAACCTGTTCTATCTAATAAGAGGTTATAGAGAAGATGAAGCCAGACTCTTCTTGAAGGTGTACAGCGAACTAATGATGGACAGTAATGGCCGCAAGTTGCCATTAGCTATTGGGAAATAATTTTTCACAATAATGATAGTAAAGAACTGAAATGGATCACTCACAGAGGTTGGAGAACCTCCATCCTCAAAGGCAATTGCAATAAAGCTGGATATGACTGAGTAACCTGATCCACCTAGCTGGACCTGGATTCATGAACACCTGGCTCCCTAGCTTCTTGGTGGCTCATGTGACAGAGTCTGATAGTTGGGCTCCTTGCTTCAAAACCATCCTTGGACACCCCCAGGACACCCCCAGCCTCCAGAGCACTTCACCAGCTCCCATGCTCCAGTGCTCCTCAGCAGGCTGTTGCAGAGTGAGGAGGCCTGACGAACACAATGACTTTCAGAAACATGGACATGTTCCTACAGTGGAAACAGAATTTGGTTTTTCCTTCCTCAAAAAAAAAGCCTTTTCAAAGCATCAAATCTTTCTTGCAGAAATGAAGTTAAGCCTCCCAAACAGCTGGAAGGCTTAACTTCTTCTGTGCTGAAGATTCATCCTGACTTGACTAAGCTTTTAGTCTAGTCCCAGGACATGCAGTTGAGTCTGTGTAGCCTACAAGGGCTCTTCTGAGGAAAAGCTGACTTCAGATTTTCCAAAGCAGTGGGCAGTGAGTGTCCTAAAGACAGTACAGGTGTCAGAAAACTACTTTCTCTTATATTTTCAAGAAAATGATGACTCCATAGTACATTCTTACCACATTGACGCATGGAAAGACACAACAACCTGAGAAAAATTATGAAAGTAAATGAATATTACAGTTGTGCTGCATTCCCTGGAGAAAACACCTGGTTTCGGTGTTCTCCACTCATGGGAGTGTGTTAGGGGAAGTGAGTGTATTTGACTACATATATCAGTGTCTGCACCCATTCTTTAAGAAGTTTACTACTTTTCTTTATATGAAGAGTACTTTTTGAAAATGATGAGGCAGTATAATATATAGTGCAGATGGCACTAGATAAGATTAATATTTAACTCATTGCAGTCTGACAACAAGGATTACCATAATGAAAAAATAAAGATGTGAAATGCATATATGAAGACCATCATCAGCCTTTTTAGATCTCATCCAGGTCTAAAGAGATAGATACTCATCTGCTAGTCATACGTCTTTGATTTACAGATGTGTGTTTGCACACCTCTGAGAAAAAAGAGGGCATTCACAAATCAAACTGGAGAAACTGTATACATTTTTTGTCTATAAGCGGGTCTCCACCTCATCTCACCTGCAGCATTTCTCCTTTTTCCATTTATTTTTCATGTTAAGTATGTAACATGACTAAAGTGAAGCCAAGAAGAGGACTCAGACAGGTACTAGACAAATGGAGATTAGTTTCTACTCTGGAAAGCTAATCCTCTGAAAAGATAGGAAAAAAATCCCCAAACCATAAGATAAAGAGATGGCTGATGGCCAGACTGTGTAAGTTCATCACCTTTCAAACACTCAGCTTCAGTGTATTAACTAATTTGCTTTTAGTTTTGCAATTTACATTGTAACACAAGGTTGTGAATCACCTCCAGAGTGCTTTTAGCTGGAAGATTGTGGAAAGTGATGGATATTAAGATGGCAAAAAGAAAATGTCACGAGGTCTGACATGTTGAGCGTAAAAACTACAGGGGCAGTGGTGCCTGATGTCCTTGGTGAAGATCGCTGCCTGGTTCCTTGTCCCAGTCTCTTTCCTGAAAACACCTGGGAAGAGCAGAGGGATGTGTGCTGGTTCAGCCCCAGGCGGAAGCCGGGCGCCACGGGGCCGCTCGCTCACCCCCCACACCCCGCGCGGGAGGGAGGAAATGGGGAAAAATCCAAACCCCGTGGGTTAAGATAAGGAGAATTTATTACAGGAACGCAGGAGGAACAGCTGACAGTGGTAACAATAGGTATAACGACATTTAACAAAGGGTACAAAGGAAACAGATCCCCGCATGGACTCCGGACAGCACAAACCTCGGCTGCACCCCCGGCCCCGGCGCCCCCCGGCCCGGACCCCGCCCCTTCCGTATACACTAATAAATTACTTAACAGGCTTTATCTTATCTATAGCCTTTCCTTGAGTGACACACGCTGTGTATGGAATATTCCTTGTAGGACAGCGTGTTGTACTCCAGTTTTAGGTGGGCAAGCAGTAATAAGACCTCTTAACTTTCCAGCCATATGTAGTACACTGATTTATTGTCACAGAAAATAAAACAGAGTAACAAAGCAATTTCTGTATGGCACAAGCAAGGAACAGCTTCTTTTTAAGACCACATTGTCAGACTTTGAGTCACAGGGCAGGGCTATTCCTATAACTTGTTAGGCAGTTGTTCAGTCTTCAGTTCCCACCTTGGTTTTGCTCAGCCTCTCTTACTGTGCTCTTACTCTTGATTACAGTATCATTAACATCCATCTGAATCCACTTAAGTGTCCTTAGCACAAAGGAACCCAAGTAAAGCTAATTACTATTTATTTTAAAATGTATTTTCTGGGACATTTTAAATCTCCTTACTTGCCACAGTACTGTACATGACATTGTCTCAGATTTCTTTATCATATCTCTTTACAGTAGTCAGATGTGGGAACAAATTACACCTGCTTGTATAGACCTGGAAGGGGTAAGAAAGAATGAGGTAGTAGCTGTCTTCTCATTTCAGCTGAAAGGATTCTGTGTACACAAAGTGGCTTCATCTATGTTCAGGTGCAAAGAATCAGTTATTTGCTTCAAAATGCACCTAGAGAAAATAATCTAAACTGTAGCTATGTGACACTGAGCTCAGAACTGGTAGTTGTAATGCAGGGAACGGACAGCAGAGTTATCACTGACATTATTTAAAAACATCAGCTCAAAGTGCAAAAACAGTCAAAAAAGCCAATAAAGAAGTAATCATATGAAGAGGTGAAGAGGACCACTGAGCAGAAAGAAGAAAAAAAAAAGAAAAAAAAAAGAAAGAAACCCACAGCAATAGAAAAACTCATCTCCAATCAGATAGGACTGTTGTGCGCTCACACCTTCAACACTGTGGTTCTGGTGCCCAGCCTCAGCCCATTCCCAGCCTCAGGAGATTCCTGATGCCCAGGGCTGGGGCTGCCCCTGCTGCTGTAACAGATTGTGGAGCCAAACAATATCAGAAGGTTTAAAAAATAAATTAGCAGATTTTCGGTGTCAGGCTGAGAGA
>NW_008607682.1:93213-108064 GCF_000691845.1 Merops nubicus | reverse complement strand
AATCCAGTGACAGTGGATGCTGGAGGCTCCCATAGGGTGCACTACAGACAGTAGCCAAGTTTGTGGGCTTCTCTTTTGCCAGAGTGCTTCCTTCAGCTGGTATGTCCCTGTCAGGCATTGGTTATCCTCTTGCAAAGGCACAGAGTGGTATTATTTCCAGTCCAGAAACTTCAGTAAATCTGTCAAGACAGCAGATGATTGAGGTCTTATCTTTGTCATTCAGTCATACCCTTGGCACTGTGCATTCAGGAGTGCCTGCTGCCTGCTATTAGTCCACCATTACCTCAGTGTTGAAGCTGTTCAACAGCTCCACTGATTCACATTGGCTTTATCCAGATGTGCTGAGTAACCCACAACAGTGTTAGACTCCTAGCTCCAGCATGGCAGGGAACTGCCCAATGAGCCAGGAGTTACTTTAACCACATCTCTCTCTCTTATGCTGCTTCTGAAAGCAGAAGCAGGAGATATCTCATGGGAAGGGGCACTCTGGCTTGCTATTTCTTTATACCTCAAGCTGGTATTACTCCTGGAGAAGTGCATTGCAATGGGCTCCTGTCGTGAACAGAGACCATGACTTTCCTTTAATCTCCTGGTTGATGTTACTGCAAACTCTGCCTTCCTCTTTACCATACAGCCTATAGGACTGAAAGATCAGGGAAAAAAAAAAAAAAACAAAAAAAAACACCAAAAAAACCCCAAACAACTCCATTACTTCTTTGCCTCTCAGAAAAGGATCAAACACCCTAAGAAATGTGTCACCCCAGAATTCATAAAGGGAAGTTGTGGCCAGTATGAAGCTGTCCCTCTAACTGCAAAGTTTTTTCAGTGTATATAATTTGTTCATGGCAATTATATGAACATGAAAAAGAAGACAGTCACCATTAGAAAATGTTTCAGATTTCTTCATTTAATCAGCCTCTATTGCTGACTACTGAGAGGCATTTGGACAACCTTCTCTTTTTGGTTTTTTAATCCTTCAGAAAATCAACTGTGATATTTTCCACATAAAGCAGCAGCAGAGTGGAAGTGCTGCTTGTGATTAATCTTCTGTTCTTGGTTGAGATGTATGCTGGCCTCCAGTTCACTTTCAGCCAGCTTACTGGCTGAGCTAATGGGATTTCCAGACCTGCCTCCTATTCTTATGGTTGCTGTTCCTCACACACCCTCAGAACCCGCAGAAAGCATGCCAGAGAAGGGATTGCCCTTCAGAAAAGCTTATCAGAGAAGAGTTTAAGAGGGAAAATGACTCTGTACTTCTCCAGTCTTTATAGGCAATGACCTCTCCATCTCCAGGACTGCCGTTTCTCAGCTCAAGCACAACATGATGGTCTCACTTTTAACACTAAACATGTAATTTAATAGTGGCTTGGGCAGTGCAACCAAAACAACCCTAGAACACATTTTCCTGTGCCAGATCTGGGCTTTGAAACTATTCATATTGAGAAATCAGGCTGACAACATGCCAATGCACCATTGTACAGAAACACAGCCAGAAACTCAAAATTACAAGTTTGTGAGGGTGTGTGAGAGTATGAGAAAAAGACAGTAGCAAAGGAAGTACTTATTTTCTATATTGCTTTCAAAACTTTTCATAAAAGGTTTTTGGCACAAGTATATGTCTTAGATTGTACTCTTCTATGTCTCCTAAAGATTTGAAGTGAGTTCAACCAACTGCTGTCTTTACTCACCACAAAGCCTTACAGAAGGTAGACACGGTGATGACTAGTGCTTTTTTCCTTCAGCAACCATGGGCTCTTAAAGCACAGCTGAATGTCATCTAGATGTATTGACACACCAACACAAAGGAAATAAATCCCTGCAAGTATGCAAGTAACATGCTCCCTGTTATTCTCATTGTCATTTGCTTAGATTATTAGAATCAAAATACTGACATCTTTCCATAAAAATACTTGTGAAAAAAATAACAAGATACCCCTTCATAACATTAAATTAGAGGAAGAACTAACATGAGAAATCATGTCTAAATAAAACTTCTTTGCCTTTTTAAAGCTTTTTTGCATTTTAAGGATTATTTCACTTGTTAAAGGCAATAGATAACCGATGACAGCTCCTCATCTCTATACTATTAAAGAGCTCATCTGAAGAATGATGGGCTCCTCAAAGCAAATAAGGGGACATTTTTGGCTATGAACAAATTCACACAAGAGATTTTTCACTGCATATACTGTGACTATAGCAAACTCTGAGGGAAAACTAGGAAGAAATGTCTGACAAAGATTTTCTAGAAAGTCTTAGAAATCTAAAGTATCTTATAGTCACTCAGTGGAGCTTGTTTTCAATGGCTGTTCCACACTCTCATGTGTACACTTACTCATGAATTTTCAACACAGGTAAACAAAAATGTATCTTTTTATTCTGGATCTTCTCTGCACTCTTTTTGCCTAGTTGCATCTCTCCTGAAGTCTCAGTCTCTAAAACTGAAAATTATTTTCCAGCCGAGGTCATACCAGCTCTGAGGATAGCAAAATATTAGTTTCACTCTCTTACATATGACAGTCTTATATATTTGCCTTTTTTTTTTTTTTTTGGAGTAAGATGACATTTTTGGTGTGTTGAAAGCAAACATAAGTATTTTCATATATATACATATATGTAGGTGGATGTCAAATTACATTAATTAGCCTTATGTTAGACAGGAAAGGTAAATTTCTTTGTGTGGTGCTGATGACAGTACTGCTACACAGTGCAGAAAAGGCTGCACTTTGTAGAGTGTAGATAGTCTAGTCAGTCTGGACATTTTTATCTGCAGGCTTAGTGGGCAGGCAAGTAAGTGGCTCAGAGAAAAAGTGAAAATTCCATCAGCAGACATTTGTCAGGATTGATCTGGCCATGTTTGACACTACCTCAGAGAAGGAGACTGGAAGTGATAAAGCCTAAACTCTTCGTTTCTTTAGTTCTCTCTTGTGGTGATTTGGCCACAAAGGACCTGCAATTTATCACTTCTCACTCCTTTCATATCAAGACTGTGCCTTTTGTAATGTATCTGTGGCCACATGACCTCCATATTACATTACGGGTGATGAAGTTTAGGCATGAAAAACAGGCTTTCGAAGAAGATAGGGGCACAAGGCTCTACAAGGCAACGTAACACAGTGATGAAATGATTATTGAGATTTTTTAAAAAAATCTGTCAGTATACATGAAATGTTACAAATGTGATGGCAGCATTGAATCAGACAGGCTTCATTTAATTTTGTAGGTGCACTGTTTCCATCTGAGAATCCTTGTGTGCCTTCAGAAAGGATCACAGAATCAGAGAACTATAGGGCTTGAGAGGGACCTCTGGATATCATCTAGACAACCTCTCTTCCAAAGCAGGTTCACCTAGAGCGGGTTACAGAGGAATGTGTCCAGGAGGGATTTGAAAGTCTCTAGAAAAGGAGATGCTACAGCCTCTCTGGGCAGCCTGTTCCAGTGCTCTATCACCCTTACAGTAAAGAAGTTTGTCCTGATGTTTAGGTGGAACTTCCTGTGTTCCAGTTTGTGCCTATTGCCCCTTGTCCTATCTCTGGGCACCAGTGAAAAGACTCTGGCCCCATCTTCTTGACACCCACCCTTCAGATATTTACAAACATTGGTAAGATCCCCACTCAGTCTTCTCTTCTCTAGGCTAAGCAGCCTCAGGTCTCCCAGCCTTTCCTTGTAAGAGAGAGGTTCCAGTCCCTTAATCGTATTTGTAGCCCTGCATTGGACAATCTCCAGTAGTTTCCTGTCTCCTCTGAACTGGGGAGCTCAGAAATGGACACAGTACTCCAGATATGGGCTCACCAGGACAGAGTAGAGGAGAACCTCTGTTGACCTGCTGGTCACACTTGTCTTAATGGACCCCAGGATGCCATTGGCCTTCTTAGCCACACGGGCATATTGCTGTTTCAAAGGTCAAGATGCGTCAAGAGTGCAGGATGTCAAGACATATTCCAGCATATTGCATCTCTGTGGATTTGTCATGTGAGCTACTTTGATTTTGGCCTTTACCATATGAAAATAAATTATATACATTACATTATAATGAAAATAAATCTAACCACTATATTTATAATGTCTGTTTACAAAGCACAGTGTTCTGTTCAATCCTTTGAGCACAGGGAAGCTGAGCAAGCTAAGACAATATAACCTAAGAATCAAGGGAGGGACTGACATAGCTTTGAGTATGACTCCAGTTTTAAGGGCAAGATGTAGACATCTAGATCCCCACAGAATCAGTGGAAAACATTAAGCACCTCCACCTTATTTTATGGGTCCTCAGTTAGATGCCTACCATAATTACATTTGAGAACATGAACACCCCTTCTGAAAAGAATACGGACATATAGTCCATGGCAAAAGCCCATGCTGGAAGCTGAAGGAGCTAAACAGCTAAAGCTGCCAGCTGAGAGGAGTCAAGAGAACCACAGTAGTGTTCTTAAAAGCTCCCAGAATTATTCAACATTCCATTAAAAGGGCTGATTTTGAAAGACCATATTTGTACCCTTGAATTAAATTTCCCACGTCCTGCTGTGAATGCCATTCCTTTGAGAAAGGAACCCTCAAGCTTGTATCATTGGAATCAAATATTCAAGTAATGTGATGGGGAGAAGCAGAGACGTCAGTGAATGGCTGCTTGCTTAACCCAACAGCTGGATGAAAAGCAAATGTCTTAATAGCTCTGACGTCAAATAACAGGCATCTTTCCAAAAGAATTTCTGTCAGAACTTCGTATAAATCAAAAGACAGATTGTGAAGCATTTTATTGGCAATTGCAGTTGCTCATGAAGTAAGATAAATTAATGGGGAGCGGAAAGGTAAGCCAAAAGGCACCTTCATGTTGCAGACCTTGCCTTGCAGCTCTGGAATTTCCTGAACTGACAATTGTTAAGAAAATCCAGGGATGGTCTATGATTAGCTGCAAAGAAAATTAAATTGCAATCACAAGAAGAGATTCCAAACTAGGTATATTCATGGAATTAGAGACAAAGGTAGGCATAGGGAAAAGGTGCATTTTAGCCAGCTTTGCCCATTTCTAAGGCTGGTCACAGCAAGGACCTTAGCACCAAGGAAATTTAGAGCTGTTCTACACTACTTATGCCTTTGGATGGCTTTTTCTGTGTTTTATGAGGGACTATAGTTTGGCCAGGAATGCAAATTGTGGTCTTGGGTTCAAAAACTCTCCAGAGACTTTTCCAGATTGTCACTTCTATCACAATTGGAAAGCAGACAGCTGTTTCACTGACAGTCTAAGGGATAG
The DNA here is from genome assembly GCF_000691845.1 of Merops nubicus. Taxonomy (NCBI): domain Eukaryota; kingdom Metazoa; phylum Chordata; class Aves; order Coraciiformes; family Meropidae; genus Merops; species Merops nubicus. Next base: position 102,819 of record NW_008607682.1, on the reverse strand, counting down.
TCTGTCCTCAAAATCACTGCTTCAAATGTAACTTTATTTGCCCAAGCCTAGATTACTTCTCCAAGAGAGCTGACAGAACTCACAGACAGCAGATAAACAGTACAGCCAACACATCAATAATTATTTTGAAGATGGCAAAATTTATTGCTTTTTGAATGTCTAGTCAAGCCTGGCAGTTTTAAAGTAGTAAAAAAAAAAAATGTTTTTCTAGCACTGTAGAACAAATATTCTAATGTCCATATTTTTTTCTATTCCAAATAATTTCATTAGAAAAATCTAATAAAGAACTAGCAGACAGACACTGCCAAAGAGTAATTTATCTTTTCCTCAGAGACATATGCTCCCAAGGTACCTCTCGCTCTTCCTTGACTACAGAAATCTACAGAAATCTCTGTAGGAAACCTGAATTTAGGCAATGAACTTCAGGTCTGAGATGTGTTTTTAGACTATTTATGCTAAAAGTTGATGATGGAAAAAGATCAAAAAACTGCCTTCATGCTTATGTGTCTTGCATACTCAGCAACAATATCCTGAGTATATGGAGACATAAACCAAAAAATCCTCATTGTCCAAAGAGTCTATGAAAAATAACAAAAGTAGACAAAAGTTAACAAAAACTTGATATAACCATTAGAAACAGATTTTTAGAGGTAGAAGTTATCATTCTTGTTATTACATTATCATTTTTGTCTTTATTATTACTCTCTTATTCTTGTGTAAAATAAATCTGTGTTATAGCTAAAAAATGAAGTTTTATCAGCTGAGAGGCCATTATGATTAATTTAATTTAATATAATATAGTTTTAAATAATATATTTGCTGGATGGACATAGTGAAATCTTTGAAAAAAAAATATTTGCAAAATTAGAAAACAGATTTGCAAAGATTTCTAAATACACATCTTCCTCGTTGTAGGGGATTATGACATAGGTGTATCGTAATATTAATTGCAAACTTCCATCAGGAAAATCACTGTATTTTAGGTGCTTGACATAAAGGTGTAATGAGAAAGAAATGTGGATACCTTGGTTACTTCATCTACCCAAGCATCAAAACAAGGTGTTTTCTACAAAATAGACTTTCTGCCCATGGCACACTTGTGTGAGTTCATCTGGAGTCCTTGAGGTGGGTATGAAAATTTCCTGCTTCCTACCTGCCTCTTCAACAACATGAGGAACTGTAATAAATGACACTGACTTAACTAGGTCTACAATACAAGACTTGACTCACAGAAAATGGTGTATTTTTGGCCTTCTCTTTTGCTTGTTGAGGAATGATGAAGTTCACAATATTAGCATCTGAACTATGATGAAGGACCCTTGCTGAGAGGAACAAGCAATCTCTATGTTTTGAAACTAATCTCTGGAGTGTTAACGTTCTTCGTAGTTTCTTAGACATTTTTGCATGAATTGTAAAATATGTTTACCATATAGATTTGGTAGCTTTGTACTTTTTAACTTTAACACCTGTGATTCTATTCAGGTCTGGAAACCTATTGTGCTATGATTTTCTAGTGCAGATAATTCCACCAGAATGGGTCAGATGCTCCCAGGCTACTACAGGTAACACTAAAACTCCTGTGTGTTGATGATGAGACAAAGGGAGCCATTGGGAAGCAAATGTTAAATCAGATTGCATGATGGGTGAAGGGGAACTCAGTGTCATGTATGCAAGTCAATTAATTCTTCACTACTTTTGTTTGTTTGATATAAGCATGTAAAGAGCAGAGATACAACCATAAAATAACAAGAGAGAAGGTAGATCAAGAAATGGAGAATATCTTCCTCCTCACTGCCACCACCACTAATACTGAAAGTGAATCATTAGTGAAAAACAGCAGGAGCGAAACTGATAGATTGTTATATCCTAACCACACTGTCCTTCTAGCCCCCTGTCCTTTTCCTGTTTTCCTATAGCATATTTTCTCAGGTATGAGAGATTGGTTTCTGATCTTTCGGGGACATTGACTTTGAGTTAGATTTATGAATACAAAGCAGCTGTCTGTAAGAATGTGTCTAAACACCCCCAAAACATGCAGAATATTCTGCTCTGGCTGGACACCTTTCAGCTGAGATGCAAATACAGCTTTCTACAGTGATCAGTGAGCTTCATTTTAAAGCTGCTTGTGTAACTAATTGGATGTGACAGAATAGTTTGTCATTTCTTACAAAATTAGATTGTCATAATTACCACCTCAGTGAAACAAAAATGTTGCAAACATAAAAGTCTTCCAGTATCTTTGTCATATTTAACTATTGTACATACTCACTCCATACTAACTGCATTTTCCTCTTGGCTGGGATCTACTTTTTTTTCACAGGCAAGTATTAAGAGTTCCTGGAATATAAAATGATTAGAAAAATTAATTCGAACCAAGTGAAGCAAGACAGAAATTAAATAAACTGTTCTTTGCTTCATAGTGAAAGCCCACAGCTGATTCAGAGGAGCTAAAGGAGATAAGAGGATAAAGAAGACTGTAATATGCTTAACCTGGAAGTATTTGCAGTTGTACAACAATGCATGAGAAAACCTTTGCAATGAAGATTCCTCACTGTGCATAGTATCTGAGTGTAACAAACAAAAAGGAAGTATGGAAACGAAATAGATTGCCATCTTATTTGGGCCGTAAGGTTCTATAAAGCATCTACTTAAAAAGCTCGGTTCCAGTCATTCAGTTCTTTGCGAGACATCTTAAAGATACAAGTACTTGTGTCAGTAAAGCCCCTTGGCTGCCTTCCTACCTGTAATCTTCCAGAGTTAATATACACATCACTGTGTACATTGTGAAACATGTATGTCATAAAGCATTGCTACTTATGCTCTTAACTTCTGACAATGGAGGCAATTTCCTAAACTCATAGTTTATTTGCAGTAAGAGTTTAATATCAAAATTTAGCTTTCTTAAATCTGAAGTGGATTTGACTTTGTAAAACCCTTAATGTAAAATGTTGCATATGTCACAAAATGGTCTTCTTAAGTACTGTAATTAGTGCTGGCCTGCATTGAAATTTCACAAAATAAGTTTGAACGTGGCCATATAAAGCATTGATGGGCTACAGTAAGGTGGAAAGTGTATCCTTACCTGCATTTCATCCTTAAAAGAGATTAGTGTCTTCCAGATAAAACTTTCCAGACTAGAGCTTTTCCTGGCTTAATGGGTTTCTGGTTCAATCCTTATCTATAATCCAGACAATTCTTCGTACGTTTATGAAACTTTACACTGTTTCAAGCAATAGTTGATGTTTGTGAATTACTGAATATTATGTAAAATATATAAAGGCTACTATCGAATTTTAAAAAGGCAAAAAAAATATAAATAGGCATTTGTAGAAAAGTTTAAGAATAGTATTGAAATAATTAGCACATTAAGATGTTATGTGCGTATTAGTACGGATAAAAACCTGTCTGGATATGAGGCTTAGAGGGTGGTAGTGAATGGATCATACTTAATATGAAGGGTGGTAACAAATGAAACATCAGAGGTCTGTATTGCTGTGGTGGGTTAGCCTTGGCCTGCAGCCAGACACCCACTCAGCCACCCACCGACTCTCCCTCCTCAACAGAGCTTGTCCTAGTACATAAGATGAAAAAACTTGTGTGGTCAACATAAAGACAAAAAGATTGCTTTACCAGTTACCATCATAGGTGAAACAGACTTGACTTGAGGAAAAATAATTTAATTTATTGCCAGTTAAAATAGATACATGGCCAGTACCAAGGTTTAGGATCAAGGCTGTCTGCCAGATCTATAACAGATGCTTTCTGTTAACTCCTCTCTCCTTGCAAATAAGAAGAGAAAGGGGATAAGGGAGAGTGATTTATGGATTAGAAAACTAAAACACCTTTAATGAAAGCAATAATAAAATGGAATATGTACAAAACCAGTATCGAACCAAATCCCCTTGATGTCAATTACATCACCATCACCACTGATGCTGCGGAGCAGGCACCAGGGAAGTCCCAGATTAGTCTCAGCAGCAGATGGGAACAGGATTCAAGAGCTGGATTCTGGAACTGAATTCAGGAACAGATGGGTTGGGATCAAGGGCAGAACAGACAGAGTGCCCCTTGGATGCTGGCCACTGAAGAAGACCTTGATCCTTGTGATCCCCCAGCTTTATACCAAATATGACATGTATGGGGTGGAATATCTTGTTGTTCAGTTTAGGGTCACCTGTCCTGTCCACTTGTCCCTGCATCTGTGGCCTTTGACTTTCTTCATTCCCCTACTGTGGTACACAAGATTTAGCAGTGACCTTGGCCTGCACACCAATCCTTGGTAGTAAGTCTAAACATTGAGCATTATCACTGCTAGAGGCAGACACTGTCTGAAAAAAAAAATTCAGAAAGTGCAGCTAGTTAAAAGAGACTTTTCTGAAAAGTAACATCACTGAACAGAATTAGTTCTGTTCCAATTCCAACCAGGACAGTCAGTGAGAAACAAAGCAAACAAAAAGCCCAGCACCTTTCTTCCACCCATCTCATTTTGCCCAAAGGAGCTGCCCAGAGAGGTAGCCCAGTCTGTATTGTCAGAAGTTTTCAAGACTCATTTGGATAAAACCCTAAGAAATATGATCTGACCTAAGAGTTGAAGCTACTTTAAGTAGCTTGGATGAGAGATTTCTCAAGATCCTTTCCTGCCTTAATTATCCTATGATCTTTTAATCCTAATAATTTAGTAAATTCAAAAAGAAACATAAAAGAAATGTGATGAATCTGAGGATTATGCGACAGCTCACACCATGAATGCATGCAGTGATAAATTCCATTCCCACTGACATCAGTGGCAATTCTGCTTTTAGTTTAATTTCTAATAGTCTCTGACTCAGGCATGAACATGAGGCGGTGCAAAATTTTGATTCCTGGAAAATGTAGAAATGACAAAACTGTAGCGCCGTAGATAAAGTACTGAAAAAATACGTTCAATACGTTCAGATATGTTGCAAGCTCCTGGAGGTTATTTGTTCCCTTGTTCTTGATCTGAATGTTGAAATCTTAAGATGGGCATTGAAATGTGGATATAAACATTTACATACCAATACCCAAAACCTTCGTTTTCCTTATATGGTTCATCACAGCTTAAACTGCATAGAAATTCTCAGAAACTAAATGTCCTATTCTCATTGACTTATCTAATATAGTCCATAAGCTCTTCACTTCTGTGAAGATAGAGCTACAAGTTGGTGAAATTGTTAAACGTTACTTTGAAATTATGCAGCTTGTTCTATTCTTCAGATCTACCCAAAGTATGATCAATTTTGGGTGAGGTAGTAGGGCTTTTATCCCTATTGTGTATCATTCACTGGCAATTGCCAGAACCATCCTTCTCCACTGTAGGAATAGGAGTGACAGAATAAATACAGTCCCACTCTCTTACTCCTTCACACCTGTTTCTAAATACCTGGTCATCTGCAAATGTCTTCTGGTCTGTCCTAGGATGTATGTGCTCTCTATACCTGTAAGCCATCAAATATAGAATTGCTGTATAAAAGGTTACTTTTCAATAATGTACGTGTCATATTATTTATGATGTAGAAACTGGATTTAAGTATGTCCTAAGATGTATGAATACTTGTTAAAGCAAGAATTTTGCTGAGATTATTTATGACTGTAAAGCTTATTGTTCACGTATTAAAGAAGATAACTATAATAAACAGGTATGATGAAGAATTTATTTTTCAAAGCACAGAAGTTCATTGTGGTTTGCAGTCCTACCCTCAAGAAATTCTTTAGGCTATCAGATGTTCCATTCCTGGCATTTATGAAGATAATCTGCTTCAGAAAAAGTCAGCATTGTTTTTCAGCTTGTCTTGTGCTCTGGCACAAAGAATACACTTTCCTACGAGAAGGATTTCCAGCTTTAAGAATCCAAGGAATGCATGTGGTCCTGACAGAATTATTATGTTTACAACAGTGCATCTGTTATAGAGAGATTAACAGCATATGAATTCTATAATATGGGAATCACAGATTTTTGTGATAATACACACGATTTTTTCATTTCTTGATTTGTTTTGTAGAAAGATAATTTTTATTATAACACAACTCTGATGGATACCATGCATAAGTCCCATTTATGATGGACTGTGTATTCTTCAATCAACACTGATATTGTAAAGCTATATATGCTCTGCGTTTGACAGGCCTGTCAGTGTTTGAAAGTTGCTTTAACTGCTCTCACTTTAGAGGAATACATCAAGTACGAAATTGCACATCTGGACAGAGTCAGAACTCCTGGAAGGTACTTCCAAACAGCTGAAGTAAATTTGAAGTTTTTGATAGTCAGTGTCCAAATGAGATCTGAAATATGACTTATTTCATCTGTGTCACAGAAAATGTAAAGCTTCATCTTAGTTTAGCCATGAAGACCAAGATGGATGTCTTCCCTGCTCCCGTTCTTCTTTATGGAAACATTTTTATTTGTATTGGAAACTGTTTTAACTCTTTTCTTTTTACTGGACACTATTCACCTCTGATTGTCCTACTTTCTTGAAAAATGGAAGTAGCCACAGTCACTCTCCTACAAAAGCTATCCTTAAGCTTTTCCTCTCCAGAACACTTGCAGCCATCTTGAGCCTACTGGGGAAAAATAAATTTAAAAATAGACATTGGCTAAGAAACAACAAGATAAAAAAGGTCTCTTTCTACAAAATGATGCTATAAAAAGACTATAAAATAAGGCAGCAGTACCTCAAGCAGACTGAAGGTCAGCTTTTCCTTTGCTGCTTGGCTTTTCTATCACTGAACACAAACTGCAGTATTGGATGCCTAACTATTTTCCACAAAGAACACATGCATTTTTAAGTACATTTGAAAGAAACAGTATATGCTGGCTCAAACTAAATACAGTATTGCCAGCATTCCTTTTCCTCTGTGAGCCATGTCATGTCCCTGGAAGCTCAGAAGTGCCAGTTTAGCAAAGGTCAGCATCACGCACATTTTTGGTATGCCTAGTGATCTTTTTGCTCATCACCAGTTAAGACGTTAGTGTCTGCCATCATAAAAAGTGAGAAGATCAGTCTTCACACTATTTAATAAACTTAGGACAGACCTTGACCTGGAAATTTTTCTGCTTTTTCACTTTATCCAAAGAATATGAATATGCAAAACCTATCAAAGTTAAAGATATTTCAACCAAATGTTTGGTTTGGGCTTAAATCTAGTTTCTTATATTTGTTACACTATTCTTTACAATTTCATTTGAACATTCCCAGCTAGTAATGTATTTAATATAGCCTTCCATAATTCTGTATCTAATTATTCTTTTTTTCCTGGCAGTTTTCCTTTTCACATTTGTTTCACCTTCCCTGTTGTATACATGGCCAAAACACTCAAAGCAGTCTCTTAATGTCTGCTAAGCATTCAGTGAGATGAGAATATCTGGGTAACCATACGTACTCTTTCAAATTGTCAGTGTTTACGCCCTTTGGAAACTAGCATTGGAAGATCATAGGCAGGAGTCCAACACTAGCCAGAATAAACAAAAAATAAATAAGCAGCCTTATAGAATCTAGAATTGGGGTGACTGGGGTCTTACAACCCATGCCTCTGTTGCAGCCAGAAGCATTTATAACTTTGTCAGTCTTGATAACAATTTGTTTAAATTACTTTTTAAGAGCTGCACAAATTCAGATATTTGCCAGTTTGTCAGGCTCCCCAAAGTTTAATTCTCTGCCTTATGATAAGAAATTATCCTGACATTTAGACCGATTTTCCCCATTGCAGTTTATCTCATACACTGTGGACCTGGGAATACTGCTCTATTTGTCTTTGTCAAATTTGATGTATTTAAAATTGTTATTAAATGCTTCCTCTTCTCCTTCATCTTTCACCCTTTGTATGTCAAGCTTTCTAGCTGTTTCTTTTTTTTTTCCATTGATTTTCTCTGCAGTGTCTCTAGTTGATCTACACTGATGTACACCATAAGAATTACTAAAAACTAGATATATCCGAGGCCTCGCTAATGTTAACAAAGCAGAACTTTGTTTCATGCTTGTTGCAAGCTGTACTACAAAATATGCTAGAACATTGTTATATGACTCAGTTCGGTCATGTCCAGACTGGGACCTACTTAAACTGCCAAATTTGCTGAAGAGCAGCTACTTAGGTAATTGTTTCCCTGTCTTATTAAGATTATCTTTGCCTAAATTGTTACCTTCTACTTGTCATACAGAACTGCATCCTTAATAGATTTAATTCTGTTCTTTTAGACTCCTATTTTTGTCTGCTTTTTAAGGGTGTATGTGAGACTTAAGCAAGTATGATTCAGAGTTATTAATGAAGTGACTTCTATGCCTGGCTGAAAAGTCCTCAAGGATTGAAATATTTATTACCGAGTCTTACAGTTTGAGGGTTTATTTATATTTTGTCTTATCCAAAAGCAAAAGAGTAATAACTTGCCCTAATTTTTATCTTTCTGCCTAAGGTTTAAAAGCATTGGTCTACTCTTTCATATTTGGGTGTTGCCTTTCCAGCCCTTGCCATTGATTACTCTATAATAAAGTACTCTTCTGAGCTCTCTGAGGGATTCTGTTTCTAATCTAAATCTAGGATAGATTTTTGTTAAGTAGAACCTCTCATCTCAGGCTTTTTTTTTTTTTTTTGCTTCTAACTGTAATCTAAAGAGAAATCATTGGATGAGTTATAACAGATGTAGACAGTTACTAAAAATATGAAAAAAAATCTTGTTTGTTTTTCTCCAAATACTTTATTTCAGATACATTTTAATGTTTAGTTGAACAAGTGAGGAGATACCTTTCTCTGATTAATTTTAATTAACGAATGTTTTGATACTTCACTAATTCATTCTCCATTTCTCTGAGATTCAATAATTGTTCTGTCATGAAAAATACCAAGATAAAACATTATCTTGCAAAAAATCTGTTTTCAGATGATCTTTTTTTAGGGACTCCAATTTAAATTCATTTCCTGCCCTTGGTTTCTTTGGAGTAACCTTTTACACCAGTTTGAATGCTACCTTCACTGTGAAGAATGTTTGTGCTTGGGAGCTATCCTGAGAGTACAAGGAATTCCATCATTTCCTGCAGCTGCCAGACAAGACCAGCACACTTTCTGGACAGAAATCTATACGATAGGGCTACGATAGCCATATTTTTAAAAGTTATGCTATGAATGCACTACAATCTATTAAAGGTCTTCAGGGTCAGGTCGAACTTTGGATGACAGCACCAATTTCTTACTAGTAAAGTTTTTTTATAACATCATTAAGATGAAAGCTGCAGTTGATATCTCCCACACATCTGAGTGTATCCAACACATTTGAGCTATTTAATTTAAGCAACTTTCTCAGAAAAGCATGGATAGAGGACTGTAAGCTGGCTGAATCTCAACATGGCCAAGATCACAGAGAAGAAAGGCTAGGTTGTTCAAGGAATAATTTAGCCTTGTGTTCAAGTTCTTAAGCCTTCAATTGTGGAGCTGCTCTCATTCCATTGCATCTGGAAAAAGAAACTTTAGGGAAATATCAGGGATGGAAAGCTTAAATAAGACTGAATTCCAAAGATACCAGGTGCTATTTCAAAAAGTTATCTTCTCAAGTGGTCCTCTTCCATGAGAAGGTGACTGCATTCTGTGTGATCTCCTGCT
>NW_008607682.1:5586-93202 GCF_000691845.1 Merops nubicus | reverse complement strand
CTCAGGAAAATATGTGAGATTTTACCAAAGATTCCATGGGAAAATCAACACTTCCCCCCCTACTATTTTTTAAAAGCAGGTTCTCATGGAAACACATACAAATACAAAATATAGTATGTTCCTTGTTCATGAATTGTAATAAAAATATTTACTTGTGCCAGATTTTAGCTCAACATCTTTAACTGTACATTAAGCTGATGGATTCATACAATATGCTCCTATGCCATGTTTTGGCTGCAGAAGGGAATATAATCTTTTCAATTAACTGCTGTATGAGTTTGTTTTTCTCCTAATCCTTTTAATGTTTAAATGTTGTATTTATTTTGAATAGAATTTTTGTCCATTTTTACCAGTCTAGGAAGATTAATGTGGAATCTCTTCTGAAAATGTACATTTATGTGTTGCCTAGAAGTAATAAAGTTACATTTTATAAAGATATCCTTGCACTTTCCTCCTAATTCGAAACCCAAATGAACATCTGTTAATTAACTAGAATAACATGTTACTGGGTTTCTTTTTGGTTTATTACAGAAACATTGAAAAATGTCTTGAAAAACTATTTACTTCCAATGTAATAACCTCTTTCAGAATAATGTGCAGTTGTACAAAATACCACATTCTTTAAAGATTAATGTTGAGTGATTTATTGCTATCATCCTCAAACTATCACACAATTAATTTTTGTCAACCATGAAATGAAGCATTATTCAGTAATGTGATATCCTAGGACCCGTGACTCAAGATATGGATCCTTGTTCCCATCTTTCTCTATTAATTTTCTCTGTTAAAAGTCTAGACTTTAGTGAGAGATGAATATTCCCCATCGCAAGCTACTAAAGAGTGGCAATAAACACTAACTCCTAGAAATGGGATAGAGTTCAAATTCTTAAAGACTCTTCATTACATCTTGATCAGGCCTTTATTACATGTTCATTTTTTCACAAAAAAAAACCCCACTTATATAGACCTCCAAGACAACCTAGAATCTAACCTAATATACTTGATCTTTCCTTTGCTGTTAAGTACATGCTTAAGATTCTCATTCATACTAGGTCAGAAAAAAAAAAAAATATCGGTTACAATAGGAGAATCTTGTTTCCAGATTCTAACAAGGATCAGCAAAAGGAACTGCTAAAACATATGGCCATAAGGTGACTCCAACAAAAGCTACTATGTGTGCAGTGTTTGTGTGACATTCATCGGGAACTGGACACAAAGACAGCAGCAACGGGCCTGTCTGCTCTGTCCTAGCTAGACTGAACTGCACACAAACCCTCAGTTTCAGTTTTCCTTGCAGACTCAGATGGCTCATGTTGTCTGGAATGAGAGAAATCAATAGAGGGCTCTCGTCTGCTTTTGGGAAGAGCATTTCTTTCACCAAATAATGAGTAAGAGCGGAGGAGAGTCTCTTTCCAAAAGGAACATATTTGCCTTTTCCAGAAAATACCTCACGAGATTCATAATGTGATCTTTTTTTTTTTTTTTGTACAGAAGACCAATCTGCAAAACAAATGAGTTCTGCTTATTTGACTCAAAACTAACCAAGACCCTAAAAAGGGAACAACAGAAACAAGATCTCCTTTTTGGGGGCAAGAGATAGGGGGAATAGGCTTCTCATTTTCCGCTCTCTTGCTCTGGTGTGTGACAAACTATCAACTGCTAAGTGCTGAACAACTAAAAACATGTGTATAAGTTGGGAAAGAGGTTGGGAGTGTCCTGAAGAGGTTTTCAACACATGCTCATTCTGTTGACTCCATCACATACACAAGCTTGTAAAAGTGGAACCATATAAAAGGGAAAACTACAATTACCGCTGATGTTGCCTGAGCCTAGTGGAGAGCCAAGATGATGTTTCAGATGGTTTGTTTATCTCTGCCTAATAGGGTTACAAGTCTTTGACATTTCAACAGATATTTTCCACCACGGCAGGGATGAGTTAGTGCACATTCCACGTGCGTGTGGTTTTTCAGCATGACGCTCCTCTCTCACATATATTTCAGTGCAGCGTTTTGTTCATGTGCACACAAACCATTCTACTAGGTGCTGGTTAAATGGGAATTGTTCATAAGCACACAGGAAGGGAACAAAAATAGAGAACAAAGTACAAAATTTTGATTTTCAGTCTAAGCACATGTTGAAGTTGGACCAGCTACTTGGAGCCTTAATAAACTGGAGTGAGACGAAATTCCTGTAAACAGTGTGTATACTTCCTTTATGTTTCAGGACCTGTGAAGAGAAGACATTAGTGCAGATCTTTCCACCCACTACAAAGCCTTTGGAGAATTCCTCTTTCTATATGGCCAATTTACTATGCTTGTACATATTAAAAGGTTGGAAATTTCTATTTCTTGCCAGACAAAACTTTTGGAGAAGGTACTGGAAATTAGTTTGGAAGGCATTTTGTGGCCTGGAAATAACTACAGATTTTAATTGCCAGGTATATATATTTTTAAAAAGGAAAATAGGAAGAAAAGACCTACCTTTCATAACTATATAATTCATTAATAAAAGAACAGTGGTTTCAGGGGGTTATTTACAACATCTTTAGGCATCTAACAGATGCCTAGATTAAGAGATAGGGCTCCCTCTATGGACAACTTAGAGAAAGGCCTGTAAAGAGAAAAAAAAATGCCATGAGTTTAAGATACAGGAAAATTAACAACCCATCTTTCACTTTTTAGGATACCAAGGCAAACTGTGTAAAAGAAAACATTTGGTCACTGAACCTCTGCAGAAATGATTGCCATAGTCTGTTATTTATAACCTAAGTTGGCTGCTCTGACTTGGCCTTTTCAGGCCCCAGCCTTTCTCCCTTTGCAGTACCAGTAGATGATTTTCAATAACAAGTTTTCCCCCCTATGTTAGGCTGTAACAAAGACCAGTGTTGTCAGGAGCAGAATATCAGTTATGTACTGGCCATGACATACCTTAAGGTAATGCCTCTATGAGGAATAAACAGACCACCCTGTATGTTTACTCTTTTGGGTTTTGTCCTTCAAGACAGTGGTGTCCACCATATGTAGAGGCCCTGTAAAGAAAGCAGCAGGGAATCAAACATGTTCCATATTTTGGTTCTTTTCCACCAATTTAATTTGAAAAAAACAATTTGTGCTTAACAGTGTTTCCAGACATTTTCTGATTCATATTAATGCCACTTTTTTTTTTTTTTCACAAGTTAATAGCATTTCCTACAAAAATTACAAAAAAAAGATTGTCTAAAATCCAACTGCACATTAAGTAGTCTGTTGGACAGCAATTTTGTTGGAGGAAACAAGTAAAGAATGATTCCAAACTTGGGGGGGGGGGGGGGGGAGAAAAGAGAGAAGGACCATTAAGAAATCCCAGTAAGATCCAGTGCTGTAGATCGTGGACAAGGGCTGTACTACAGAAGTCCTTGGCTTTTTGAGTCAAGGCCCTATTTCAGCTTTACGTTTAGAAATGTAGTTATAATGTTCATTACAGAGCACTGAAATGATATTGCAACTTGTCTGTGATATTACTTAGGCACAGGACTGAAAAACAGATTCTAGCAGATAATCTGCTAGAAGTATGAGCTGAGGGTTGTATCATGCTTGTAGGAAAGGACAGACATGACCTTCGTGTGCCTCATTATTTCAAAGGACTCATAAAACATCTTGACACCTGGAGCTGATGGCACCCTGATACCTAGATTTGTCATGGAAATTGAACTTTAAATCACTAAGGTGAAAATGGAGGTTACATTTTCTAAAGCATGTATCTGTAATTTCAAGAAATTAAGCAAGTTGCATTCAGCTTGAACCCGTAGATCTTTCTGTCCCTATTCACTCTTCCTGATCCAGATTCTGTCCTATACAAGCCTTGATTTATATCTATTTTTACAAATATCTCAATAAATTCTGTAAAGAACTTCTTAGATTAAGATAGCGTTTAAAAGCAATAAAGCAATAGAAATGACAAAATGCAACCCTGTAGTTTGTAAAACTGTTCTGTTATGGAAACAATAGTTTCACCTAGTAAAACGTGAGGGTATAAAAAGCTGCAAATCCTCTTGTTAACCATATTGCCTCATACCAGATATTTTAATTATTATACTTAAGACAACTAAAAGCACCAGATTTTAGAATTCAAGGTTATTGAGTACAGCCTGCTGAAATTGGAGGATCTTTTTAAAATAAATATATAATTTCTATTACATTTGACTATCCATGCTGAGGAAAGAAAAAAAAAAAAAAGCTGAAACACTGCAAGGCAATCTTTATTTGGAACCAAAATGGGTTACATAGCAGAGAAAAAATGTGTGTAGACACCAGAGGTCAGTGAAACCTATCTTGTCAGCAGGGATTGAGCTGAAGAGTAGGACAAAGGTGCAACTTTAACCAGCATCTGAAATTCATTGTATTTCCAAATGTAAATTCCAATACATGTGGGGAACTTCAGCTCCAAGTCTGTATGATATTCTGTATTTATACATATGCCCCTCAAAATAATCTATTAATTTTTTGAATGCTTTCTTTGTTTTATTTTGACCTTTTCCATCATAAAGATGTTCATTCAAACTAATTATGTGTTATATAGGAACTAACAACATATCTTCTAATGCAACTTTTAAGAAATACAGTATTACAACTTAGCCTGAACCTGCAAATGCCACTAAAAGAAGAGAGTGGCACACAGAATATGTATTTTTGTTGCTGTGTATAGGGGAGATTTACAAATTTCGTAGTGCTTCTCACACAGGCATGTTTCATGGAGAATTATACCCCATCTGATTAAAAATTACCACAAAGTAGATCAAATTCACAGGGAGATCAGGGCTGCAATGTCACCCTGACTCAGAACAGTGAAAAAAAGATTTTCTAAGGTATTATGCAAAGTTCTTAATGCCCTGTTCTTCCCCTGCTGTCATCCCCCTTTTTATTGGATTTTTTCTCTTTCTTTCACACTCCTCTTTTTACAAGTTTTCTTATGGGAAAAACAAATCAAAGAGCTTTTAATTTGAATCTAGCTTTAAACGCTCCAAAGACTAAGTGAATCCAAGATCAGATACAGTTAATAAAATCCAGCTCTAACAGGAATCACTTAGGATAGTTCTCATTTAAGTTCCTCTATGGTTTCCTGCTTAGGAGTACAGCTGTCATCTTTCATCTTCTCTTTTTATCTAGACTGTTCTTTCACTTATCTTTAGATGATGCAAATCTCTGTAGCTCCACTGAAATAACTCAATTGTACTAATTTAGAGCAGCTGAGATATTTTTCTATCCTCTACTCTGTACTTATTTGGCAATGAAATCTTTAAGTTACCACATTATATTTTTGGTGCTTAGACATTTGCTCCATACTAATTTTGCCAAATTGATTTTATTTTTCATTCAAGATTGCTCTTAACTTTCCTACAATTCAAAGATACACTCCCTTTCCTCTTCTGCTTTTCTCTGCTTAACATTTTCTTTTGAAACATCCTGTAATTTATAATGCAGCCTCTTCCTTTGGGATGAACCAGGCCTCTGTAATAGTTATTAATTCCTAACTTTCATTTGTCATGCTTGTGTCCACCATTGAGCTCCTTTCTCTGTTTGCACTTAGAAACAATTTATTTTCCAGTTTCCTCAAAAATAATTATGAATGAGTTTTTATGATTTTCCTTGTTTTTACTTAGAGTTCCTTTATGTATTCTCTACAATTGCAATATTTTAAACACTTATTCAAAACAGATATCTCCATCTATCTCCATGTTAAAATGCAGTAATTTTCCTCTCTTTTTACCAGAAAGAATTGCTTCTGACTTAATTTCTTAAATTTTCTTTATCATATTTATTTTCTTTCATTTCCATGTGTGCAAAGGTTCATTATCTGCTGCTTTGCTCATTGAGAATACTCTTACTCTCCAAATGTTATGGGCAAAACAGAATGTACCATATATAGGAAGCTACGAATCTATTACTAGTCCAACTCATTCGTTAACAGTCATATAATCAAAATTCTTAGTTAATACAAAAAGTGCTTTAATAATGCAGCTTACTTCTTGCACAAAACCATCCCAACATCTACCCTTTCTTATGATATTATAGTTAACCTTCCAGAATCCTTCTGGGTCCTGATTTTGACAGTTTCTCTCTCCCTTAGAAAAAAATAGATGTGGTGTTTACAGTAAGTTGTCAACACCCTGAAGTCTTCACCAGGAGGAGCATGATGGTTGTTACTAGGGTTTCTTTCTTCTCAGGAGGCGCCCTATATTGATATTGATGCTGCTTTCCTCCTTTTCCTTTGGATTCACTTCTGTTTATTTTTAAATGTTTTTTTTTAAGACAGTCTGCTCACATGTTGTTTCTTTTTGTTGGTTCCAAATTACACAGTTCTTCTGTTCTCCTTGCTATCTCTAACTTCTCTATTTCTTTCCTTTTTCTGATTCACAAGGTTACATTCCTTCAGTACAAGCGCAAGACTGACAAGTTTAATTTGTGTTTACAGCCTGAGAGATTTGGTGTCATTCTGAGCCTGTGCTCTTCTGCATTGTATTTTATTCTAGTCATATACAGTTCATTCCATACAGACGAGCTACCTGTTATTATTGTAAACTGAAATTAAACTGCAACAACCTTAGAAATTGGTTGCCTGACTCCTAGGCAGTTGTTGCCACACCTGAAACAAGCTAACATCAGTTCAGGCAGATCAAGAAAAGCTCAGGTAAATCCAGAGACCTCTGTTGTCAGGATAGTTCAAAAGCCAGAATAAGGGCAATGAATTTGGACTTCTTGGGGGAAAAAAAATGGTTTATAAAGAATCAGCAATTTTATTCAACAATTACCTGAAATCGCAAGCCAAAATTGAAACTTCTACAGCTGACCTAATGCAAGCCAGTCACAGATAAAAATTAAATAAATGCTGTTCCTTTGCATCATCATTGTACAAGAACATCTGCTTAGACCTTGTTGCCACTGAGGAACACAAAACTACATGCACAAAAGCCCCTGCGTGACAGAGTGGATTAAAGGATGGAAAAAATATTCCAGTACTTTCCCCTTATAAAACCAGAATTTAGCCATTAGGAGATGCCAGGAAAATGGCTCATGAAACCAGAAGGCCTTGAAAAGGGTACTAAGGATTGAATAGCTCCAGTATGTTTGGTATACTGGCAGAAAAATGCCGTTTCCACCAGAACTTCTGCCACAGATCGCCATGCTTCTTAAGAAATATGGGCCACTTGAAGCCACATGAAAGCAGGTTTGAATTCCAGTGGAGAACTTTAAGCATCAGAAAAGAAATGAAGGAACAATAAATTATTATCATCTTATGTGAAAGGGTAGGAAGTATAGGTCAAGAGCACAACTTTCTTCTCTGCTATAATGACCACAAATCAATTTCTTGCCATTATTCAATGAAGAATTGTATCCCACTCTTCAGAAATGGCTGTCCTGGTCTGCAACCAATTACCATACTCACTCCAAGTGATATTTATATTCTTTACTGGTGACTCTTTCTGCACTTTGTGACATTGAGACAGGAAGTTCTGAAACTTCTACAAGGTATCAGATCCACTTCTGCAGCAGAGTCTTATCCTCCTTCGGTGGTAAAAAGTTACCTGGAAACTGCAAGCAACCTCAAAATAATAATGCTGTGTTAAAGAAAAGCATCTTCATGTCTTCAGAAATCTATTGAGTCAGTCTAAGTTTAGCTGCTGAGGCAATGAACCTCACTAAATCATTCTCACTGTTTCTCATTCCCTCCAGAGATATTAGCAGCAAAATGGAAGTCTGGTTTCAACGCCACTTTGGCTGCACTAGCATTCTTGATCTGAAACCTATACAAAGTCTACAGAAAAACAATGGCAGTTGGAATGCTGGGATTAGATTTTATGTTTATACTACTATACAGAGAAAGGTTTGGTTTCAACTTCAAGAAAACACCTACCTAATTAAGAATGACATTTACATGCATCAGCTGAAATGGGTTTTAATATCTGGGACCAGCAGTTTGCTAACAGAAATCCACAGCAGACAGGTTGGAAAAATACTTCCCGACCAATATTTCTGTAGTGTTACTACCAAGGGAGTACAAAAGGGGTGAGCAAAAGGGGTCAAACAGTTCCAGATTTCCCTTGCTTCTGCTGTCTAGGAAGAGGCAGCAACTCCAGGGTGAGGCACTAAAGGGAGAACAGCAGCGAATGGAAGGAGGATAAGGTTAACTCACTTGTTTGGGCCCAGTTTCTCTCATGATCTTTAACTTGATGCAGAGACTCTGTAAGCAGGATATATGCAATTTGAAAGTGAAAAGCAATTTTTAATTGATTAACAAACAAATAAAAAAAAAATATGATTTGATGAGCTATTACACTAAGTATACATGTGCTCAGCACTCCAATATAGCACCCAGAAAGGCTTCATCAGGCTTGGCAAGAGGGGAAGGTTGGCCCTTGCAAGCTTCTGGGGACAAGTTCTCAGTCCTGTTGAGTTGCCATTGTCCCTCAGCTCCATTGACCCAGGTGACCCTGATAAATTGACCCAAAGCTTCTTACCTCAAGCACACTCTGATTTTTTTTCATTAGTATTGTATACTTTTCCAAGTTGGTAGTTCTCCTCTTGAATCCTTGAGCTACTAACGATATTGACTCAATTATCTGACCTCAATCTTTCTTCTTTTTCTACAGACCCTTTCACAGCCCTTCTTCCTGACTGAGGAATTTATTCTGCAGTTGGAATCCAGATGCTACTACTGAGGCTGGTCAGTGCCTGGGACTCTGGGCTGTCAAAAGGGAAGCTTGCAGTGGGGCTTATGAGACACACAAAAGAGAGACAAAGGTGCAAGAAGAGAATGTATTCTGTATGCTTCCGATATTTCTTGCCAGGTTTATGTGATTTCAGTGATAAGCTGAAATTAACATGCTCAAAAGCAAATACAATAAAAGTCAATCAAAAAGTAAATAACTGATTCTGCTGAGAAGTCTGCATTAGGTGCTTCACCTTACACCGAAAGAGATTAAGTGGGTTGCAACCAAGATATGCACAATAGGATTTTTTTTAGCTGAAGCACTTCACAAATATTTATAAAATTTTGTATTTTACATCATTCTAAGTTCCTGAGTAAACAAATAAACAAAAAGGTTCTTTACAGTGATCTCTAAGTAAGCATATGTAGACTTTAAATATAGCACAGCTTTTAAAAGTTCAGTATAGCAGGCAGAAAGTAATGAAAGTAATTTATTGAGTTCAGAAAGTTTTGAGTACACTAATTGCAACTTGCATGTTGCCTGACAGATGGCAAGCCTGTCCAGCTATATGTTGAAAATAGTTTGACTAATGTGTCTCTTCTTTTTAGGCTCAAACAGATGGAGGGTGTTTTTTAGAAACTAATATTCTTTTTTTTTTTTTTTTCGTTCCTTTTCAAAATTAATTGACCAGAAATGCCTGAACACATTTCATCTGATAGATTATGTTAATGTGAGATGTTTATCTGAATATTGATGCTTCCAGGTTATTTTAGTATAGGAGTACCTTAGATCTGAATAGTTTTAGGTCGTCGTTTACTGTTACCCTTAGCTCTCTGGTGCATGGCACTCTTTCTGATCAACAGAAGGCTGTAGAAGGATGGGTAATCTAGAGACTCATGCAAGGTTCAGATTTCTTGTGAAAAGGAATCAGAGGGTTTTTTACATTCTGTGAAAGTCTTTCTTTTCCCAAGAATCAAAGTAAGTATCTAAATTTTCTGCTCACTGTCTTTCACGAGAAAGAATTTTCCCTTTATCATATATATGCACATCCTGTACCAGAAAACACCTAGACTTAATTACTGAAAGACCATGACTTCTATGAGGCTGTAGCCTTTCTAATCAGAATTTACAATTATTTTTATGTTGTTCTATTCTGTAAAGCATACGTGCCTATAGGAAATTCAGTCTCTTTGCAGAGCTATATCTAGCTTTTTCAGTGTCTTATTTAATTGTGCAGTACAATAAATCCCCTTGAATTAAATTCCTTTTTGGAAATTTTCCAATCTCCCATTTTGTTAAACTGGTGTGAACACTGGTGTCTATCTTTCTCTACTATCTCACCTATGAAAAAGGAGAGACTATCAATTTCGCCCAGTTCTTTCTCTGACAATATTATAAAGTAACTCATAAGAAAATTGTTCTCATTCCTGTAAAAGTCTGTGTATGTTACCCAAAAATACAGGGTCATTCCAATCACTTTAATTAAAGAAAAATGATATCTAAAAATACCTTTGAACAGTACTTCATTCTTTATTTACTGAATAAAACAAAATTTTTCCTGAGTCCTAGACCCAAAGAATTAAGCTCATATTATTTCTGCTTATAAATCATTAGTCATAACGATTCTCAGCCAGTAAACCTCCTGATGTTAAGAGGCAGAAACATGCACACATTAGTCTGCTCCAGCTATGGCTGCTCGCTATTGGCTTAACAGCTGTTGACTACTGAATACTCAATTTTATTGCAAAATTTGAAGTACTTTATATTGAAAAACTAATAAAGGATCACAGTCATGTAATTTTTCTCACTGTTGAAATTCACTGTCAGAATCTCTTCTTTCCTCAGTAGCTTTCTGACATCTTCCCTCTCTTCACACATTGCACAATAAAACAGTACTTTGTGAATATTCTTTAAAATTACAGAAATATTGATGGCACAGTTATAAAATATTGAACTTATAGTATTGTCCAGACAAATCCAACATTTTTCAATCAGTGATAATTCAGTGGCATCACAAATTTGTGATTATATGGTAACCTTTCTGGAATGTTTATGATCCAATCTGAATTTCTACACACTTGCTAACTTGGTATCACATGACTGTTTGCTTTACTCCTTACAGAATTATGTTCCTTGCTTTCAGTCTTGCTTGTTCTGAGCTTTATTATTCTTTCCAGCGTAGCACTAAGAAAGGTTTGGTCCTGGTCAGTTCAATGAACTGTTAAAATCACAGCCAATTCCCATATCACCTTTTAAAATCCCACTTCAAATCTGCTCTGTTTCCTGCTGCTGCCGTTTGCTCTCTTGTAGGCCATGCCAGGTATCCCTAGCTGAGAAGGCAGTGCTGCTTCTCACCACAGCCCCTACTAAATTTTTTTCAATGTCACCACCACCGCTCACCTTTAGAAACAGCCAGTGCCCAGATAACATACTGTGTCTGACGTCCACAGGCAACTCTCTACTGCTGATTTTCGTAGTAAATATAAGCACACATATAAGTTGTAGGCAACATTTTAGACTGTGAGCCATTTGCATCACTGTGTTCATTCCATATATTAAAATTCAAACAGTATTAATTAATTTTCATTCTGGAAATCTGCAAAACCCCATTAAATCTCAGTAAAAGAGGACTGGAAATAGACAACTGCTCTTTCACGTGGGTATAGGTAGGTAACAGGGCTCCAACCCACATGCTGTGTCCAAGGCAGGGAGTTCTACCAGCAGGTAAGGGGAGGAATCTGGGAGTTAGAATATCTAGATCCAAATTCCTGTAGCAAAGACATTTCTGGATGTTAATTTTTAATGTAAGTGTAATATTAATCATCCTTCCTGCCTCCATAAATTGCAAACCTTACCTAATTGATACATGTAAAGGTGTTTTGAATTATTCAGGATAGAATTCACAATATTCTATTATATTCTCGTAGTCCTTTTTAGTCAAGTTTTATTGCTACAATAATATCTCCATCTCTGATTCCAAGTATGGTAACTGAAGCTGGCATACTTCTCTTCTAAATCACTTTTGTCACTCATGATGCCTCTTGGATCTGTGTATTTAAATAGCACAAATAGGGAAAAAGAATATTGTTTTGACATTTCATTTCTTTGAATGTGCTTTGGTATTAACTAGTAGCAGAAAGCTTCCTGTGGTAGGCAATAAAGCAAAGCATTTTTTTCCATAAGTGGAATGTCATGTATTATCAAACTGAGTTCGCCCTGTTTCTAATAGTTTTCCCATGTGTTTATTTAAAGGGTCTTACTGAATCACAGCTTGAATATTTTGATCCCATCTTTTGAGCTTTTTATTAGATGTGGGTGAGCTGTAAACTGGAAACACATATTATTTATTAGTATGCTGCTCCAGTGGTATGTATATGGAATAGAATATTAAATATTTAAATTGTTTAGATTACATTTACTAGAATAATCATCACAATTTATTTCATAGAGTAGCTATCTTGCAATATTTTGCTTATGAAAACGCAGAATTAATCTTTCAGAAGCCAATAGCTGACATTTATTATCATTCTTTGTTTATATTCTGTAATATAACTTTTCCATATCTTCTCCATAGATGTATGGAATAGTTGCATTAGAATACATACTCAAGTTACACTTTACACAAATATAGCTTAAGACATAACATTTAACTCCATACACTTTAGGTAGAGTTTACTTACTCACCATGTAAACAGTGTTATAAAACTTGCTCGGAATTTATGTGCCAGACTTTGATGTTTTATAATGCAGACATTTTTTCAAAATGCTATTGGCTCTGTGTGTTTTCCAGCAAATCCTTAGAAATCCTCAGCTGAAACAAGAAAAGCTTTTTTGTACTGTTAGAGCTACTCTGTAATAAAGTTTCTAATAACACTTATCCTTTGTTGACTGTACAGTATTGCCCTAATTCCAGAACATATTTGGTTGTGTTATCTCCTAGTTTGGAAGCAATGAGGACACACATTTGCAGACTTCTCCCTCAACTGTTTATATTTACATTTTGCACATAGTTCTATGAGAGCTGTGGATAAAAATGGAGAAAAACTTCACAGAAGACACACAAACAGTTACACATCTGTAACAAAACTTGTAGAGATCCTTGCAAAACTATTACATCTGTAGATTTCTCCAAACTTAATAAAGTTTAAAAATTTGAAAACCACAGACAAATTAAAAGGCAGCTGTAGTTACAGAGAACAACATAGATGTGCACTGCAAATCTGTGTCTTACTTAAAGGCATGACATGTCTCAGCTGTATTGTAGATTGCCAGTTATCTTCAAAGGCCACCTCTCTTTTTCAGTTTATTTGAAATCTTTTTTACTAAGGTCTCTTTTCCCTTTGTTTAAGATACAAATACTCAAAATTTTTTTGAGGAAAAACATGGATCAGTATCAGAGAGAATATTCAGCAGGGCTAATCTCTTCCCCAGCTTCTTTATACAAAAAAAGAGAGGAAGAGACAGAGAGAAGGACAGACAGATTCTCCTTTGGAGAATTACTCAAGAGAGGAGCTTAATTTAGACTGGTCTCTGTGTTTAAAATTATCCGTTGTGAATAAGCTTTGTTTATCTGCCCCTGCTAGTTCTGAGAAGATAACACTGATGATCTTTAAAAGTCTCTCTAGATGATCTTTAAAGGTCTCTTCCAACCGAAACCGTTTAATGATTCTATTAAAAAATAAAAACAACAACTCTAAAAAAGGAAACCAAATACTAGCCCAAAAGAGGCATATACAACTGTATACTTAATAGATGCATGGATGTCGGAAATAAACATGCACAATAGAAAAAACACTCCCAAAATGAGAATTCTGCAATTTTCCTTTTGAAGGAAAAAAAGGGAAAAGGAGTTTCAGCAGCTCTGAAACATTCAGTCAAATTGATCTACTGTAGTAGTGAAGTGCTTAGGTCAAACCCCCAGACCTAAATGAGCGTTGGCATATGGATGATGTCCACAATCATGCAAGAAAGACCCTCCTGATTGGTTTTCACCCAAGGTCTGGCCAGCCGTTGGTGGGAACTGATGAGGAGATCACCACCAGGTGCCCCCACCTTCCACATCAATTTGGAGGTGTGGCAAGAAGACACATATAAGAGCTGACTGCCTGCAGTGTAGTTAGAAGGTTTGTTTATGTAGTTGGTGTGTTGTGTGGGGATTTTGGTTATTGAAAGTGCTTTTCTGGCTCTTCGTAGGAAGTGGAGTTTCCAGGATGGCATACAATGATCAATTTCTATTTGGAACTCAGGGCCTGGCTGCTTCTGTCTCCCATGGCTTGGATCCTTGGCTAGCTTGCTCCCTTCTGTGCATCCTGTGTTGTGAGTGCATTAGCTTACTCTTCCCTCCAGTGGTTTGGCATCTTGGATCTCTAGTGTATGATTTAAGACCAGAGGGGGGGCTTTGGTTGCTGTTTTGCCAATTAGTGGTACTATCCTTCCTGGTTGGGCAAGTGGGCAGCAGAAGAATGAATTAAAGCTATATATACCTTTCTGTAGTCCCCATGGAGCTAGAAATCTACCTTATTGTTTATTCATCTTGCAACAGTACATGTACATAATTGCTGTGTGACACAGATTGTTTTTTATAGAGTAGTGACACTATTCTACCAATACTGCTATACTGGTACATTTAGACAGTAATTTGATTTCTCCATTAGCATGAAAATCAAATAAATATTTTTTTTCCTACAAAAATAGGGATAAATTTATGGAATTCAGCAAATCTGCAAAAGTAAAGAGCAATTTACTGGATTTGTGAACTGTTTGTTGTTCAACAATCATGGAAAGACTTTATGTTAGTATCCTTAGTTAGTCAGAGGATTACAGGTCTTCATTTTCCTTTCTTTTAATTACCCATGTATCAATCATTACAGCTACATTGTAAAATACTAATTGGTGAATGCAGAAGAAAAAGAATCTTCAGTCATTTACATTTTCCTCTTACTGACCTTCACCTACTTTCTTCAACAGTTGTGCAGCTCAAGATTGTAGTTTTGCTTTATGAAGGTGATTCTCCACACCAGTAATCTAGGTAGTAGAAACGTAACTGGATAGATAATGCTTATTAGATACTAATGCTGAACATCTTCCACTCTTTTCCTTTGATTTTTAAGGATAAGCATTTGATCCTTTCCAATGTTTTTAGACTCTTTCAGACTCGATACATTACCCATTACTCTCCTGGGTGAACTGTGTACCTGTAAGGGAGTATCTTTGCTCAGCACTGGGACTATTAGATCTCTCTGGACATCTGAACAACCTGGCTATATTGCAGAACATGGACAGTGCAGTGACAGTGCTCAGCTGATACCTCATCTGAACATCATCAACTATTTTCTAAAGCACTAAAACATGTGGGCTGAGCTACAAGAGCAAGCCCACAGCTGGGTACAGTGCAGAAGCTGGCAGCAGGCTCAGCACAGGTTTGCTAATGAATCTGATCAGTAAGGCTTCCTGTCACTGTGTCCAAAGAGAGTGAAAGACCCACTCTGCCATCTTCAACCAGTTATTATATGGACTCTGGTGCAACACCTCTGCCTAGTGTACAACATTAACTGTTTAACTGGGAGGAAATCTGAAGACTCAAAAGCAGAACATCTTAGAAGGATAACAGATTGGCCAGCCCATCCTTTTGTCAAAGACGTGAAGAGGGGGAAAGTTGGGCTGTCAGTTCATCATACAGAGAAGGACTTGGCTGGGGCTATCACAGCTGTGTAAGGGGCAAAGAGGATTAATTTTGCTACCTAAGATTTACTGAAGTGATTCATCAGATTGTTTGTTGCTTCCCTTTATGATAAGTTCCTATTGTCTTGAACCCAGTTGGTTAACCTCTTTCTTGTGAACAAGGAAGACATGCTCTTCCTAAACATTGGAACAATGTAATTCACCTTTCTAGAGGTCAGTGTGCTGATTTAAGCTGCAGATTTTGTGTCTACAATCTGATTCTCGTCCCAAGTATAACATTTGGTTGTAGTTACAGAAGCAAACTCCAAGAAACACATGGGAACTAACCTTGAAGGTCACTGGGTAGTTATGAGGCAAAGAAAATTTGTGTCTGAACAGCTCAAATTAAGGCCAAGCTTAATACGAATCCAGATTTTATATTTATTACAATATCGATCACCTTTTCTATTCTGCAACAAGGCAGAATACAGAAAATAGGCTAGAAATCCAAGTGTCTCTAACATGTCACTCCACAAAATAAGTTAAGGAAAACTGTTCTGTGTAGTGGACTTGGATTGATCCATAATTGCT
This sequence comes from Merops nubicus, assembly GCF_000691845.1. Taxonomy (NCBI): domain Eukaryota; kingdom Metazoa; phylum Chordata; class Aves; order Coraciiformes; family Meropidae; genus Merops; species Merops nubicus. The sequence goes on along the minus strand of NW_008607682.1, from coordinate 77,265 downwards.
TACTTCAGGTTTCCTGTGTTTTCTTCTGATACACTCACTGCCCAGTGGTAGAACCTGAGGGTGCAATGGATAACCTGGTACTCTTGCTCCAGAGAAAATGCAGTCAGTCTGTGAGGAGTTTCTGTACTGTCATAGCCCTGAAGCCTGGTGCACTGAGGTGAGGTTATAACTTTGCTAAAGTGATCACCACAAAGATGTGCTTCATGAGAGCAGTTAGCTTCAGAGAGGTGTTCACTGGAAGTCAATGGCAGGCAATGATCAGCTAGCAAAAGGAAACATAAAACTGCAAGCAGCGACAGAGTCTTGCAACAGGATAGCACTGTTACAGTCAATAGAGCTTTATGGAGTTCTTGCAACACACAACAGGGACAAAGGGCATGGCCAAGGACAGTCAGAAGACAAAAAGAAGTCATCTTTGAAAGAGGAAGAAAAAAGGGGAAATCCATAAGAAATCATTTGGCTAAAGCCAGTGCAGACAGATATGTCGTCAGGGAAGAAAATATTAAAAATAATCTCAGCATGGTTTCCTTTTTTTCAGGAAGATTTCATAAAAAATAGCTATTTTACACAATGCTTCATAAAAAGGTTATGCTCAGGTCAGCTCTTTTTCTTTTGCATGCAGTCGTTTGATAATCATCTGCTACAAATGCTTCACAGCATATGGTATTCCCAAAAATGATGTTTCAGATCCAATAAAGAAAGCTACTTACTGTTCTTGAAATGTCATTCCAGACAAAGCAACTCCAACTCAGTAGTTCATAAGGCATCAAAGGCTGCTTATTTGCAAATAATCACTGGGAGTTAGCATTTCATTTCTTGCAATCCCTGTACAAGTTGGACTGATATTATCCCGGTTTGCAAAATGACTACACTGAGATGATCTTGAGAGCAATGTAGCTTGCCTTACTAGCAATGTCTGTGGATCACAGAGCAGGTGTTGAGACTATTCACTTCCATGTTTTAATTCCTCTTCAGACACCTCTAGAATTTTCAAGTAACCAAACACATTTCTGGCAGGAGGGACATCAGGTGCCCATTTTAACTTTGTATTTTGAATGTGAGCTGTCTGTGTTTTTCCCATGTACAGGAGATTGGACAGATCCCTCAGACTTTCTGATGTATTTAGGAAAAGGACTGTAACAACTGCTTGTATTGTCAAGTCCAGCTACTACTAAATGCTGAGATAGGCTTCACACTTCCTGCAAGACATTCCTTTCTAGTACACACCTTCATCTTTGCAGCACTTATTTTTTCAGGAAAGGGGATGTTCATACTTGTTTTCTTCAGGCATCTAGTTTTTGACAATGTTAGAGGATGTTTTAAAGCATGAACATATTGTTCCATGTTTATCTTATGTTTAAGTAACCTTGTTTTTAAAACCACAGCCCAGTCAGATCATTACGCTCTGGTGATATATGTTCCCTTTGAAGCAGCTATTTTTAGATGGAGTCACTACTGAGTCAGAAATACAAACTCCCATTTTGTGTAATATATGTGATTTTTCAAGCAATGTTTCACATCACAAAATTCTGTTTACTCCACAAGCATAAAGAAAGGGGGTGTGGGATTTTCAGAAGCCACCTAGAGCATCTGGATGCTAAATTTCCATTAATTTTAATGGAAAATTGGCACCCTGACCATTCAGGCATGTTGCACATTTTCTCTTTATACTCTGCAGACAACATGCAAATGTTTTGCACTAGAGCTTTTTGATGTTATTTTTCATAAAATGCAATCATTTTGTTATTTCTCACTTTACTGATGTAATTTTGAAAGTAGAAAAATGTTTGTTCAGACTGCAAATTAAAAATCACATGGAGAAGCATATTTACTGGAAATTATTATGTCCATAAGACTTTGAAAAATATCAATGTTCCTTAGGGATGCTTTCCTTGCTTTGAAAGTATCTCTAGTCTTAGAGCAGATGACAGACATGTAAGTGCTGCCAGACTCTCCTGTCATCTACAAGTTTCCACATGGCCTATGAGCACTGTATACTTCCAGTGGAAGGATTTGAGAGATTTGTTTTAGAGCAGGACCCACAGCCATCCCAGATCCCAAACCTGTATCTCATCCTTTGGCTTCTCAGTGTTTAATTTCTTTCATGAACAAGAAATTCTTCTCTAAGAAAGTTTAACTGACTGAAGTTCATATCATTACAACCAAAAGTTTAGGTTGTGATGAACCAAGTTTCTTTACAGATATAAAAATGTCACAGAAATCCATGTCACTTTCATGCAGTTTCTTAGAAAGACAGTGGGAATTTCTTGCATGGCTGAGCAGTAAAAGAGTAACCATAACTGGAGGCAGTAAAATTTGCTCAGCCCATGTACAAATATAGAGATACTCATGATATACACATATTGCAATGGGGTTGTTCCTTTATTGGCTCTTTTCAGAGGTGTATGCGTGCTCTGAATTGGAAATGGTGTGTAGAGTGGACCTTCTACCAACCAAAATTAACCTTTACTCATCCCTGGATTTAAGGGCAACTGCTTTGTCTTGGCTCTGTTTTATCTAAGTGTGTCATATATGTCAGATCTTGTAAAAGGCTTCAGTAAAAGCTAGGAAAGCTGCCAATAAAAACAAATGAAATTTACAGCACTTCCCAAAGTGATACTGCTGGTCTGACCTACACAACTCACAGCTCTCCACCTCTTAGGCTGATCTCAATATTGCACCTTGACTGACCAAATTTTGTGTTTCCTCTCACTGCATTCACACAGTTCAGTATACACTTGATGGACATGAATATCTGACCTCTCTTTTTCATAGCATAAATGGCTCTTCTTTTGTTACCCATGTTCTCAAGCTTTCTGTTGAGTCAATGTACTTAGGGGAAACATTTTAACCTCTCTTTTAACCTGATATGTGTCGGATGGGAGTATTTTCTCCTCACAGATTTAGAGGAAAGACTTTATCAGCCAGAAACCCCTTGATTGTTCAAAGGCAGTTGAATAGAAGCATTGCACTGCTGTCTATCTGACTAGCAGTATGCACTGCATTCAGTTAAAACTCTTAGTCTCCCCTTGGATCTCCGACATAAAGCTGGATATATTCTTTTGAGTCAATGAAAGTTTACTTCAAACATTCAATTGCACTCCAGCTGTCTTCTGTCTCTCAACCTCACCCTTGCACACAGGGTCAGCCTGACAATCATGTGCTCAGGACACGCCTTCCATTTTTAAGCCATTTTTACCACGTGTCACTGGGAGTCATGTTAATTTTTCTGTTAGCCTCTGCAGCTCTCACCAAATGCTTTCAGGCTGCAGTGAACCAGAAGACCACTTGTTGAGTTAAGCTATCTTCATAGTGTTACCAGTTTGCTGGCTACGATTGCAGCTCACATCTGAAGCATTTTAGGTTGGGCCCACATTCCTGTTAAGTCGATGGAAAGATTCTCTTTGACTTGTGAACTTTTGAATAAGCCTATTAACCATAAAATGAACTGTTCCTTTTGTACAGACACAGCAAGTATTTATAGGTTGCTCAGGTGTTTTTTTTTTTTTTTCTTATGTCTCATTTCTTAAGTTCACTCTTAAAAAGGTTTTGTAATATTGCAGATATGCAAGCATTGCTTCAGAATGTTTCTACTACTGGAAATGCATGTTTCCATAGAAACATTACATGATATAGTGTCGTGTTCTTTGTTTCAAGAAAATCTGTAAGGCATATTGCCTAAGATTAATGACTACAAGCAAGAGACACTAGTATGCAGATCTTCCACTCACCATCCTCCTTTATTTTTCACAATATATATGCCTCCAGCTATAAAAGCCAGAAGTTTTGACTATTCTTTGCAAACAATAAGAACTAGTCCTGAAAAAAAAGTGTACATGTGAAAGGAAAATTTGTTTTCCTGCAGACCCTGGTTCACCCCTTTCACCTGCAATTCAGAAGGTAAATAAACTACTAATTTCTTCAGTGTTTGTTTTTTCCTTAGTGCTTGCTCATGCACTCCTTCCACTGACACTAAAACTATTTAAATCCTTCAAATCGCCTTCTGAGTCTGTGTCCACCATCTTTGTGCCAAAATAAATGCACTGTTATTCACTAAGTGTAGCTAATAAGCACCCCAGAAAGAATTAAATGGCTTTGAAACCAAGCTTAAAAAAAGACCAGCTGACTGCAGCAAATAAAGACTTTCCCTTCATTCAGTTTTTCCTTGGGAAGTCTTTCTTTCCACCTCATTCATTTTCACACTAGCTGAGTGAGTCCATGCTTCTGGGTCCTGCTGGGTTCTTGTGGCATCCTTTAGCTTAAAGACTTCGTATATAACGTCTGTTTCCCAGCAACCTTATGAGAAGGATATAGAAAATAGTGTCAGGATATATTATTTAGTAGAAAGCAAAACAGTAAGTGAAAATGAATTTTTGGTAGGTAGGCTGGCACTGTAACAGGATGAATCAAATAGGTTAAAAGATGTGGAGTCAGAAATAAGCTGTGATTAGAAAATATAAATTAACATCCTTGCAAATAATTTCCGTAATCAAAAATGATAGCATCTTTGCCTTTGATATGACCTTTCTCTCCCCTCCTCATATTAAAAGGCCCTTGTTCTTTTTCTCTCTAGAGAGTAATTACCCTGGGGAAGTCTAAACTCAGAAAATGAGAATGTTCCCTGGCTGCCAGGCGTGGGTGAGCACTTTGGCAGTACCCTGGCTGGATGTCAGGATAAGGTGTGGGCGTAGAGTATCCCTGCCCTACATGCCAGCTTCTGCTAGAAAAGAAACATAGGCTCGTAGCAAGGGGACTATAATGCGCTGCTATAAGTCTGCCAGGCTGGATATCAAGGGTCTGTGGGGCATGCTGCAGAGCAGACTTGCCTGCATAGTACCCTCTCCATTCACCCTTAACATCTTGCCCTGAATCAGAGAATAAAATTAAATGTAATGGAAAAATCCTTAGAATAGACCCTTATTACAGGATCCTATATTCTGCTGAAAGTACTCTTATGACACCCACAACTCTCATATTCAAAACAACTTAACAAAGGTGAGAATAGCATGCTGAATAATTAATTGGTTCGATAATTCCTCCTTTTTATTGTTTTTTCACTGTTTTTAAGTCCTTTGGTGAGAAGGATGAACAAAAGGACAGCAATTTGTGAAAACTAAAAAAGCACCAAGATTGTGATCTAGGAACAGTCACTGAATGAGAGGGGCAGACCCCAGCTGGCCAGAACTGCCACAGCTTCACTGAACTTCATGTAGGTGTGACAGTATTATATGAGAAGTTGCTCAAACTCTTAATTAAATGAGTGACAAAAACATCTAGTACTTATTAGTAATAGAATAATCTTATACGACAGTGTAAATCCTATGCAATGGAGGATTAACAAAATTAATAAAGATGAGAAATTGATAATGTCTGGTTTATTAAGAAAATGACAATAACTATTATTCTCCAAGGGAGACAGAACTTGTGAAACAAAATATACTGAATCAAAATGAGAGTGTCTTGAGTAGAAAGGTAAGATGTTCTCCCTAGTATAAGCAGAATTAAAATTTGTATGAAATTGAAGATGTTGCACGTGTCAGAGCAATAGAAGAGTGATGCAGAGGTATACATAGAAGTTAGAAATATACACATAAAACAGGATGAACAGCTGTGACTTGCAGATATTTTAATTTTAACTTGTTCTCCACCCTAAATGAACATACATAAAAAAAATAATGAAAAATTAAGTGAAGGAGAAAGCCATTAAAAACCTTGTTATAACTTAATATGACTTTGCTTACTTTTACAACTACTCCGAACACTGTTCTTCAGCATGTTTTCAATCAGCTCTAAGTCAGTTTGAATTGGAAATCAAATGTAATGAGATTGAAATTTTCCTACAAATATTTAACCTCAGACAGAAAAATATTGAGTTTATTCTCATAATTCTGAAATTCTGTTTTTAAACTATAAAGTACCATCAGCTGTTTCTCTTCTTTATAATTGTATTCTGCTCATTTCTTGTGGTTTTGGCTTTCTGGAAGTTAAAAACAGGTGGTGCTTTTGACTATTTTATTTTCCTTGTTCAAGACATTTCTCAGAAGAGATGTCTCTTCATTGTAATCCCTGGCTTGCACTTTGTCTTCTGTCTGAAAAGCCTACACGGCAGGCCCAACACTCCTTCCACTCTTCTGGCCAAGGACTGAAAAGAAAAACAGCTTCTCTGAAACTAATGCCTTCTTAATTTATTGAAGAGACTTTCATGATCAGAGAAATCTATTAAAGTAAAACATACTACAGACATCAGTTTAAACTAAACCTTTTCTTCTCTTGCAAGTTAAGACAGACTCCATTCAACACAGCTGTCCTTCACTGGGCATCAAGGTACTTACAGACTCACTGCAGTTTCTGCCTCGGCTAGCATCTGCCTCTCAAATGTTTGTTTACATCAGCTAAAAATATGATTGTTTGGGAGTTTTTTATCTCAGCATTCTGAACTGTATCAAAAAGTTAATGGGCTGTCACTTGGAAGCTAATTCATGACTTTAGGTTATAGTCCCTTAAGCACCAGCTGGACTATATCTTATATATAGTGTGTGCTGCTTTTCTGCTTATTTCTCTAGGGCTCATTATTAAAAAAAGTGAATTTTCTCATTTTTCTGAAAACTAACATAAATAGGCATATCTTAGCATGTCCATCTTTAATTCATGCCTTTACAAAAAAGTTGCAATGTAATCCTGCAGTCTCATTTTCACTTTTGCAGGCCTCGGATTTGTAAAGACTTAGACACAAATTTAACAGTTGCACTTAGAAAACAGTATGTGCTATCATATGCACTTACTTGTAATCTACAACATTTAAAAAAAAATATAAAACACTTCCTGAGGTTTTTCTGTAATATGCTACATGCACTTGGAAGTAAAGGTATTCAACTTCTGTTGAGTTTGAGAGAGCTACAGGCTTAAAGGCTTAAGAGCTACTGCACAGTGTGTTTGTTGCACAGAAATCCTTCTTAATATTTGTGCCAATTTTTAGTGTTGAAGTCAGATAATAATTAGTAGTGGTAGTTAAGAGGACCTGAGGAATCCCTTTCACCAAACACATTTGAAAAAGAATCTGTCAGCCAAATATGTACCACAGCTGACAAAGACTCCTCTGCACAGACTAGAGAATATTGATCAGCTCTATCACAAGTTCCATCTGATGAGCTATGCATAACTATTAGAAATTTCAAAAAGTTGGATGTAGTCTATGGAGAAATGGTTCCTCTTGCCAAATAAGTTTCCTGTATCTACCAATGGCTTAAAACCATTCAAAATCACTCCAAAGGCCAAATGCCTGACATTATTCTTCTGCTAAAAGCTCAGAATGATTTTTGGCTTCATACTGAGTCATATACACTAAGGGAAACTTTTACCTAGATAATTATTGCTGTGCAGTGAACTAAAAATAGTACTGTTTTTTCAAACTCTCCTCATCTTTATGCAGCCTTACCTGATAAGTGTTGCAAAGATCCTAACAAAGGTGTTGGTGGTGGGAGGTAGGAAACTTTAAATAGCAGACTACTTTTTTCAGCAAAAAAGAAAAAAATTATTGCTTTAGAGTCTTGGTCAAAGATCCGACTTTATATGAATATGTAACATACAGCAACAGATGAAATGTGGATATGCTAAAGACTGATTTCCACTCTTAGTAGCTTTTTCAGTAAAAACAGTTATATCCACACTTTCCAGATAAGCACCTTTGCATTTACATTGCAAAGGACTGGAAGAATTTTGGGAAGCTTGATATGTCACAAGAAGTAGTGGAGAAGATACAGACAACTTTTCCTTTGAAATAATAAATAAGCCCACATCTTCAGTTCTGTGCTATAGTGCTTTGAGACACCTTCAGCTTTCAATATGTGTAAAACAAGTCAACAATAATTTGTAGCTCCCAAAGAATTTTTGGCATTTTCTATATGAGAATGCATGAGAGCTATAGGGTGAGAAGAAGTCTGCAGGGTTAACTAGTTAGTGATAAAGACTCCAAGAGTATTTTGGAAAAGTCTGTACAGGTGTATTCTAAATAAATCCTTAAAGATACTCTCACGGTAGTACAAGTAAATAAAGCACCACTTGTAGGAATGAATAATAGCAATTTAAAATGCCTCTAGACTCATTTAGAGTTTCTCATTCACTTGGTCAACAGGCAAAAGGCAAAAGGTGCTTAACACAGCAATGCAGTGAAAAGAATCGAAGTCTAAGCTGGCAGCACATTATAAGCAAAACAGGTGGTCAGGAGAACATGTAATTACATTGACATACACTCCCTCCAAATTCACAAACTCTCTTAATTTAGCCCAGTGTTTTGTGGTATTATCAAAATTTTCCTTACCTCAAGACAATAAGAATATTTAAGAAAATTCCCTCTGACTTTAACTGTTTTTTATTTTTTAAAGATGTAACTTGATACATGTAAAAATCCATTGATTATTGTCTTTGAATCTTATATCATTATAAGTGTTGTTGCCAGCTACATCTAAAATTCAATGTTGTTTGAGTACTTTTATTACTTGTTTCCCTTTTGTGTTTTATGTACTGCTAAAACTTGAAATTAACGTCAGAGATAAATTTTAAAAGATGACAGACACATTCCTTGAAAGAGACAGAAGAAACTGATAATCTCATTTTAAAAATAATAAAAATATCTGCTAATTTCAGTAAATCAAGCATCACTAACCAAGTGATCAATAACTTTCATCCTAGTAGAGACACTGAGAGTTTTTGATTAGTTTAAAATCAGTTGAACAGCTGTTATTGTCAGACTTAAGTTGAATTTAATGCGCATTCTATCCTAATGCACCAAAACATTTTAGAGCAATACACAAGAAATGTCTTTTGTCCTTATAACTGAAGATGCCTTTCCATGCTGTTATTTTTTCTGGTTGTCATATAGAGGTCTGACACTGTTTAATACCATAACATGAACCAAAATAACCAAAAAGACTTCATGGTATCTCTCAGAGAGTTATTGTTTCATTCCCAACACAAAATAGTATATGCTTGTTTTTCTATCTCTCTTTCTCTGTCCCTATTGGCTAAACTATAGACAAAAAATGAACTTGTATAATAGATGCTACTCTTTTTTTATTTTTTTCAATACAGGGAAAAGCATTCAGACAAATGTAGCATAAGCTCAGCAAAAGAAACAGAGAGCAAATTATTGCATAGTCACAATGTTAGCAAAGGACCTAGTCCTGTAAATGCAGAAATAATTTTCAAGCCAGAAAAGTTTCAGTACAAATTTACCTAAAGTTCCAGTGAGGAGATTCAAGAGGTGTACTTCATGTTCTTGGCATCTGGCTTCCCGGAATTTTCGTCCTTCAGTGATAAAGTATCTTATTTTCTGTCCATTTTCAAAGGGAAGTAAAATTTGCTAAGAAGAAAATATTTTTGCTAGTTCTTGTCACCTGGAAAGAGAAACAACTTTCCTGTACAAGGTGTATATCTACAGTCCATAGCACAATACTATATTATTGTGAATTCTTAGGACCTTTTCAAAGCATGAGATATACTGATATTAAGAAGTGGGTGCAAGTGGTGCCGGAAGAATTATGAACTTCTCCTTCACTTGTATGCAAGAATTCTTCTACATTAATGATAATAGTCCTTTAACCTAGAAGAGTTTCTTGCCATGCAACAGTTTCTCTGTGCCTGGGTAGCACAGCAAATATAGGGAACTGATTTAGAAACAGAAGACATTTCTAATCAAAGGTTGTGTTTGTAAAAATAAGGCAGTCTCCTGATACCTGTGCTCTTCTTCAGTCAGGTGGAGCTGACTACAAGAATGTCAAGAGATTTTATGCACTTCTGGCTACTCCAGGACTGCGGAGGCCTCATGAATTTGGGTTTCAGGGAACACTCTGGGAACTGTTCAGCATTGGCCCACGGGGTAAATGAATGAAGAAACTTTATGAAGCAAGCCTATGGGGACCTACTTTCTCTTGGCCTTGTCTATACTTTTCCCCAGGGAAGGGTGTTGATCATGCCCCTGATTTGGGGCATAAGGGTTTGGCTTTCCAGCTGGGGACTGAATATTACCTACAGTCTTAAAGATGGAACTGAACTGAAAACCTGCCAAGTAGTCAAAAGTGCATTTCCAAAACAGTCAGCTTCTTTAATTGTTATTTACTTTCTCTCCTCAAAAAGATTTCTTTGTATTATGCTCATCTGTGTACTCTTAGCCTTCTGCTTCTTAGACTTTGGAAACATCATAATGCTAGGCCACACTTTAGTAAAGTGTCATGTAAAGAGGCAATTGTAAGATCAAATCAAAAGTGAGACTGATTAGATTCAAAAGCACCAGTAACAATTACATTTATGTCTGTGCACCAGTGGAAATTCATGTGTAGAGTACTGCGCATAGTATCAGCGACACGGCTTTGCTGGGGGTATGAATGGCTGTTGACCATGCCAAAGACTGCCTTAAATCAGAGGGATTTTTGTACAGTCTATTTCATCACAAATATCCTCAAACATAGTTCAAAACAAATATTTTAAAAACTGTATTTAAAACTTAGCCTAGATAGCACTCCATTGAATACACCTTTTGAGGGGTCCTGAATTTCAGAAGAGGATCTTTTAAGGTCTCTGTAGGGGTCCTAGTACATTCTGATGTAACATAATTTTGATATTTTCAACCCAACATCACACAATTCTTTCACAAAATATCCTGGAAAAATGTTCCCTTTCTAAACAAACCTGATAACATTTTCCTGAATGAAGTACCAAATAATCTTAAGAATATACCTTTGCTGTTGGTTTCTCTGACAAACCCATATAAATTTTCTGTAAATATATGCATTTTTCGTTAAGCTTTATAAAAGGAACTTGCTCTGCGAAGGGGAAAAAAAAACCTCTATTTTTTTTTTATGCTGATCAACCTACTACTGTTGAGAATTTTTCCTCATTGGAAAATACTTCTAATGCTGTCCGAGGTCAAAAAGAAATTGCCATTTGATGGGTGTTTGTTAGGCTGTGTGAAAGGAATCTGCAATCTCCGTTTAGTTCACAGTCAACAAATATCCAACACAGCTGTCATTAACTGGCAGTCTCATTGGCAGCCTTTGCAGAGAGGGCAAAGGCTAATGTACATGGAAGCTGACCTATTTTCTGACTTTATTAGTAGTTCTGCAGAACAGGCTTCTCAGTGTGAGGAGGTGAACACTGGTTCTTACTGCCGTTGCTGAGGCTGTAGGCTTTCTTTGGATAAATAAACCTCGTTTCCAAAGCTCCCAGTCTGGCATCTTTCATACAAGCTAAAAGCCAGTCAGAAAGAAATATTCATACAAATAGTAACTTGGTGATACATTGTTTGAAACAAAACGTATTAGCACTTGTACTGAGAAGGCTATATCCATTAAGACTCTTTCCAGAAAGCTATTTGTTAATTCTCTGTTCCTGTTTCTTTTTCCAATAATATTGTCAATTAGATATGAACATCTTCTGCCAAATACTAATTCTCTTTCTGTTATTCAGCTGTCTGTAATTTCTAACACTCTTATCCACACTGATTTTCCAGGCACCATTTACTGAACTTATTAAGCATCAGGCAATATGCTTGTAGGCTAAGCCATAATAAAATGCTTGTTCCTATTTTATGGTACTCCATATGCCCATTCATTTGCTACATTCACTTTTCTGAAATAAACAAAGTTTTGAGTACCACTGATGAGCTTGTTTATAGAAAAAGCAATCTATTCTCCCTTCTGTTTCTACATCAAACAATTTCCTAGATATGCTTCAACAAACAGCAAAATATATACAAAGGAGGAGGATAAACGAGGGAGAAGAGGTGCTAGCTTTTTGGCTTGTAAATATAGTTTACAGTCATGGTATTACAGCATATTTGTCCTCTAGGTTGTAAACTGAGCTATCTTAGTATGGAAAAAAGCGGAATATGGAAACTGAGAGAAATTAAGTACAAAGCACAATGATGTAATTTCTTCCATACACACTTGTACTTTAAACTGCGACACTACTGTTTTGCTTGTAACAAAAGTCCTAAACTGAATACAACACACTACTCATTCAGCAAGTAGATGCTGATATCACAGTCTAGAAGTAAAAAAATGACTTATTGAATGCAAAGGACCTGTTTGATGAACATGAAGGACTCACATTAATTGATTAGGAGGTATATATTTCAGCACAAGTAAGAGATAGTGTGCAAAAGACTGTTTCATCTTCCTTTCCAATCTGATTTTCTTACTTTAAAGATAACTTTTCTAACTTAAAATAATTTGTTTTCATTTACTTTTACAAAAGGTTCATTTTCAGCTTTGTAAGCTTTAATTTTATAAGAAACTTTTTGGCTTAATTCAACTTCTGAATTGGACATATTCATTTTCCATTCGCTCACCAAGCAGACAAATATAAAAGTCTGCAAGTTTTTATTAAAAGCATTTTTTTTTCTGTTTATAAGATAGTTGCATGGCTTTTAACATTCATGTATGCTTTAGGACATCAAAACTGTTTTTCATTGCTCTAAATGTGCATGTTTATTTACCCTTCCAACAGTTTGACATTTGATGTGTTGAATTTTCTCTATGGAAAAACATTAAAGGGAAATTAGTCACAGTACATTGCTCTTGCAGTTTTTTTTCCCTCATAAAGCAGATTTTCATACACAGCAGAACTCTTGATAAGGTGAAATTCATTACGTGTAGCATACAGCTAGATCTTTTTAACTGCTGTCTTGCCACATATTCAATATTCAAAGACAAGGTAACTGATAACTGGTCACCCACTCCAATCTCTCATAAACATGTCTTTTAAGACTGTTTATCTGAGTGTCACATAAACACATGTTTTCAACTTAAAATGAATCACCAGTCAGGACAGCATATCAAACCAGCTGAAATAATCTTGATAACCTTTTCCAGCTGAAATGGATGAACCACAGCACGTGTGCTTTTTCCTCTTTGGTAAACACAGAATTTTTGTAACTATCTTATCAAGTTGCATTGAAGTTATGAAAACAATCAATCAAAAACCAAGCTATTCTTCATCATAGGAATAGATATGAAAAAAATGAGCTTCATTTAAGCGTGAATACTCTCAATCCAAATTATTTTAGGTGTGCCAATTGTAAGAACTTGCATGTCAAAAACTGTGTGTCTAGTCATCTTTCCTATAATGTACCTGTTAAGAAAGATTCATAAAAGTATCATTCGGAGTAACTGAGCATTTACATACTTGTCCCCTGTCTTTCTGTCTCTCTTTTTCCTTCAAAGCTAAGAGGTTTTGTAGTGCTCCATGACAACACGAAGTTGCCATAATTATAGACCGATGTCACAGAAAAGATAGTGAGACAATTAGATGGGAAAAGAGACGACACCAACATTTTCAAAGAGCAAATTCTACGTACCTCATCTAGGTCTGTCATTTGTCCTTCATACTTTGAACTGCTTGAGGTTTTTTCTTATGATTTTCTCAAACTTTCTGATTGCTTTACTTTCCATGGTTGCAGCTTCGACTGCGAGCTTTCATCACATCCATCCTTCTGTTCCAAATATGGTTTTCAAAGAGGAAAACAAGCCCTAACCTCTTCTCTTCAAATTTGTGTTTTCCAGGGATAGTCAATGCAAAATGTTTCCCATTGGAGAGCTACAGCACAAGACTCTCTGTCTTTCTACTGCTGACAGCCCAGCTGAAATATTCTTCTTAATATTATTGTTATAATTACTTGCAATTTTCTTTGATAGCCAGAGTTGTCCACTATTGTAGATGCATAATCATTGCTATCGTCTTGACAATTTAACCTATGTTTGAAACTACCAGAGGCCTTGCCTACGCAGTTAGCTGCACAGCTTAACCTACAGTATCATTTAAACCATTTTACTCATGTCCATGTACCTGCAAGACAGACTCAGATTCCTCCTGCCTATCTTTACAATTCTTGCATATGCTGAATCTCTATCTTTCTGTTAACTTGCAAAAGGAAGACAGGATGAATTCAAACATCTCATTAGAGACCAGTTTATTTCCACTGAACTTACATCAGCTTCCAAAATTGATTTTGGCCTCCTTCTTCAGAAGCTTGTACCAAATTTGTAAAAATATTTTAAAAAATAATGCACATTGCTGTAGCTTTGCAGACCAACACCAACTTAATATATTTTTCAATATATTTCAGAGAAACAAAACTTAAGGAATAAGGAAAAAAATATTTCTGTCATTCTGTCACAACATATTTATTGCATTCTACCAACAGTGATTTCAATATGATAACAAAACATGCCTGTTTCTAAGGTGTCAAAATATGTTCTTTGACACTGAAAAAACAATAGACAATTTAACAAAATAGACACCTGCCCATTTTTTACTTTTTTCTTCCTCTTACTTGAAATTAAAGCTACCCCAGTCATGTAAAAAAACATTCTTTCTGAGTCACCAGCACTGGAGTTATCATACATGCACAATTCAGTGGACCATCTTAGCCAAGCTAAATTTTATGACATGGAAGTCTTAAGACTCTTCACCTCCTTGAGAATTTAGACAGTTACTCAACATCTTGTTACAAATAAGTAGAGCTACTTAACACCATATCATCCAATACTGATGGCAATCCAGCCCATTCAAAACACTGGTCTTTCTGCTAGTGGCAGGTAGAACATGGCACCATGATCTGATGGTGAACATGAATAAAGCAGCACTTATTTCAGGTTTAGGAGCAAAACATAACACAGAAACATCCACATTATTATTTGAAGCTATATTAAATAGGCATTACTGTGAAATGAAGGAGTTACCCAGGCCGTTGGAAATTAGACACACGAATTTCCTGCAATTTATAGTAATAACTTGCAGATATGTCACTCAAACTGTTTCAGTCAGATCTCATAAGTTCAGCAAGGTTGAGTCTGTTTAGCAGCAGAATCAGAAATCTTCAAGGAGTACCACATGTACAGCATGAAGCAATGCTGACAAGTCAATGACTCTTTTCCCTTTGAATCTATAATGACACAAGGTCTCTCAGCGTGTAATGTGCCACCGTGCTGAGTTTCTGAAGGGGAGAGATTTTAATTCAAATAAGTAAATCTGCTTTCTTGGCTCAGTTTCAACTGGATATAGTATTTTTTCTTCACATTTTCTGAATTCCTGTGAGTTGCTAGAGCACATTACGAAGCGGTTGCATCTACATTTTTACAAAAATGGGCCAACTGACCAGATAAAACTGCATACCATTTGTGTGAAACAATTTTAAGCTGAGACCAATCATGCACCTTTGCTATTAACTTAGACATCTACTACCATTTTCTTTAAGGCACTTTAATCTTATTGCATTGTTCAGCTTAAAATTTTTCTCAACTGCTGCCTTTGCAAAATCTGTTTGGAATTGATACTGCCTTTACTGTACTATCATCTACCTATGATCACCAAATTCTGTAAAAGATATGGCTACTCTATGAATCACAGGATCTCTTTTTCTGAAGATAAGTATAAATCACAGTGGTTTTGCTGGGTAGGCCGCGAACTCAAAACATGAAATCATGCTTCACATCTCCATATCAACAAATGTTAACAATATACTACAGGACTGAAACAGGTTATTTTCTATAAAGGGCTTTTTTGCTTCATTAAGATGGTTGCAGAGTACATCAGCAAAGAAAAAAATACAAGAAGAGCCAGAACTGGTATATAATTTCTTTTTGCCCCTCACAGAATGGTTACTTCATACAAGGGCTAACATCAGCAATACTCACTACTATTCAATTTGTGCTTAGGATATGGAGATGTATCTCCCAGTATGGTAAAGACAAAGAGAAGTCTGATAAAAAGGGAACATGCACGTAATAACCAGGTTTAGTAGATGTGAAGTCATTTCTGAGCAGTGAAGAATCTTCATGTACAGAATTTATCATTTTTGTCAGTGATAGGAATGAAAGATGAAACAAAGATTGACAAGATTGACAAGATGACAGATTGACTGGCATCTGGCCGTTCCACATCTCTCATAGATTCACATCTGGCAGTCCAGCATGGATGTATCAGACATTTTTCATGTTGCATCTGAAATGATTCCAGAAGCATAGGTGAGAGTAACTGAAATGATAAGATTACATTATAGTTTCTGGAGACCTTCCATTCTACTCAGCCAGCTAAATTTAGACAGGTAGTACTATTTAACACTCCATAAAAAACCTTAGTCATCTGTGCAGGCAGATATCATACTGGGGATACGTGGAACACCAAAACTGGTATCAGCCGCCTCAGCTTGGACTGAATCAAGTGCTAAGTCAGTACAGTAAAAGTAAGCAAGATAACAATTCATCTGCTAAACCATTAGGAGCAGAATTCAACTCAGTGTCAAGACACAAAAATGTAAGTGTCTATATCCAGATATATACCACCATGGCAATTGTCAGAGTTCCCATTATTGTCACTGGAATCTAGTCAAGATAGTCAGTGGAGTTCAGGAAGAAAATTCAGCTCACACTAAAGTAGATACTCAGTTACTAATCACCTAACAGCTCTCTAGGTTCTATCATGGCATCATCTGTGTGACTGTATTTTACTGATCTTAACTTTCCTTAATGACAGCTTAGGCACATAAGACATCAGAGGTTCATCTACATGTAGACCCCTAGATATAGGTGTTTTATTCTAGAACTGAATCCTGCCCCCGGGTCTCAATTTAGTTGCTTAAGTATAGATATTTGTGATGCCCCAACACATCTCACATGGGCTCTAGCTGCCAGGCTGGATGAACTCTGTTGTGCTATAGGTGCCATATTGTATCTTACATCAGATGGACAACTTAAACAGCATAAGGGTTCTGGTTTTAGGTAGCTGAACCAGGTCTAGATGCTTCTTCTAAAGCAACCTGAATCAGCTGATGCTTGAAACCCCATTCTATTTGGTCTAGCTGAGCTGATTTTCCCATTGTAGTGCTCCTGGTGCAGAGCTTTTGTCTTGGGAATTAGAAGGGTTTTGACAACAACCATGTTGAGATACCACTGAGCAGTGTTTGCACACCACCAAGGCTCTTTCTAGGGAGGCAGCAGGAGCTTGGGGGAAACATAGCCAGAACAGCTGACCTGAACTGACTAAAGGCATATTCCATACCATATGACATCAGCTCAGCTATAAACCTAGTACAAAGGAGGAGGAGGGGGCTACTCCTTGGTCCTCTGGAGCAACTGCTACACATTTTGGAGCCCTGCTTCCCAGAAAGGGGCCAGATATTGCCTGCTGATGGGAAGGAGAGAATAAATCTTTTTTTGTTTTGTTTTGTTTTCTCTTTGCTTCTGCATGCAGTATTGCTTGGCTTTGTTTTCTAATTAAACTGTCTTTGTTTTTACCCACAAGGGGTTTTGTCTTCATCTTATTTTCCTTTCCTCTTTTTGCTGTGCGAAGGAGGGAAAGGGGAAGGGTTATACAGTGGCGTGGTGGGCATCTGTTGCTCAGCCAGGGATAACACACCACACCCAATGAGTATGAGATTTGTATCTTAGAAGTCTCTGAACCTCAAGATGATGGAAGATATTACAGAATAATATATTTCCTGCAGAATTTACAAGTTTGTTCAGGATAGAGTAGTTCACAAACTTTATTTGATTTCCATAAAATTCTGTCTGGAACTGAATAGAATTCAGATAAAATTCCTCTCAGTTTTCTGCCAGCATGTCCCACTTCCAGGGATCCATCATGCACTCCCACGGCATAGGTCCAGGAACCTTCCCTTTTCACTGAGAGTGTTGATATCCTTTGCTTTCACAAAAAAAAATCAAACTGCAACTAAGCTTCAAAATATGGAAACCCTTCAGGAAATACGATTACATTTCTCCATGCAGTTCTGCTCAGTACCTTGTAGGAATGTAACCCAGTAACAGACAGAGTGTGTTTGAGTTCTGCTATTTCCTCTCCATCTTGGGTTACCATCATAAAAGAAATGAATGATAGACATATCTGCCTGCAAAAATAGGCTGGAAATAGGCGTTCTCAAGGGATTTCTAACATCTTTGGCCTCCCTTCAGGCTGGAAATACCACAAAGGCAACCTTCCTGTAGTGTTTGTATTTCAGCACATCTGGTTTTATGGCCCACTGGAACCAGGAAGTTTAGAGCACATAAAAATGAACTATTGCCCCAGGAGAGCTAACCAAACTATCAGAAGTCCGATTTAAGTTTTAAGAAACATCCAATTCTATTATTATATTAGCCTATGTACTCACCCATTCCTAACTATTTGGACTGTTCCCTGAAACCTCTGTTAAATAAATATGTAATGGCATACACAATTGAGGACCTCAAAATAATTTTCATATGTCACTTGTCGCTAATGTTTGCTAGGACATCATCACCTTCTATTTATAGATAGCAGAATTGAATCAGAAATAACATATGACACTCACAAAGCAGTCATACTGATTAGTGATCAGTAGAAGTGAGGATATTAAAACCCAGAGGTTTCACTTCTATTGTCCTCTTAATCCTTAACTATGTTCTTTCTGCTATCAACCAATATTCAGCTTCTATTCTCTCATATTCTGTTTCACCTTCATTTTCTACTCACAATTTTCCATAGGAAAATGCTCCTGAAGATTGTAATGTATATCAAACTGTAGAAAAGAACAAAAATTCATTACAAATAGCTCCAAGTATTTAACAGAGCTCTCTACTGGTACAGAGATGTAAAAAGTTTAACTATACTTATAGGTATTTATTGTCTTCTAATTGAGATCATTACTTAGAAAATTCTGAATTTCCAGATCTTCAATTACTAGTTTTCAGTAACTAACAAGAATCTATATGTAGTATAAAGTATAGTAATTTGTAGTAATGGTTGTAGGAAAGGACCTGAAAGAAGAAAATTAGAAAGAAGCAAACTTTCTCTAGTAAATTAACAGGATTTGTAATGGTATCTATGTTTTTTCATTAAAGAATTTTGTTTCATTTTTCAGTCACATATGTCCACCTTTTATTGCCAATATAGTATCTAAATTAATTCTTCTACCACAGGCAAGAAGCTGAAAGCTATACACTGAGTCAACTCTCCTTGGTTTTGCTTGGATACAAGAGAATTTAGAAAAATGTTGATATTTTCTTTAGAAATAAGTGTTCTAAACTGCCAGTACTGATTTCTGCCCAGTTTGCTCTAGCTATGCCAGATGCTGTAAGGAAGACTGTTTCTTCCTTCTGATGACTAAATGTTCCCATTTTAATGACCAATGTCATCTGCAGCCTGTTAGATGTGCTAATGCCTAATCAGAAAATAATCTGACTAACTGAATACAGTTAATGAGGTAACTTTGTCAGTGGAGGGATCTTTAAATATAGACTTTTGTGTCAGTTTTATGGATATTTTTACTACGTATTTTCAGAATAACTTACTGCATCACAGATATTTTGCATGGAAATGCATTCAAATACTTAAGCTTGTGTTTTGCCTGCACATCACATAGCATATGTCTGACTGGCACCAAGACATGAATCTCTGTCAAGCAGGAAGATTCACCTATACTACAATCATGAAGCAGGAAATTTTCTAGTGCCAGGATAAAATATGCCTCCTTGGCATGCACAATAAATTCCAGTATCTCATCCCAAATGCTCACACCTGGTAGGCTTTACAAAACACTGAAATGTAAACTTGATGCATGTGAATCAAAATAAGGTTCCTTCCACTACCATGTCAATCAATCCACAGTTACTGTACTGTGAGGTTGCAGGTGTACCTTTGCAGGCAGGCTCTTACCTATTTCAGGCATTGCAAGTGCTGTCTGTAGCTGAAGAGATGTGGCAGGTGCTCCAACTCCTGTGGAAGAATTTTTGCTAATATTTCTCCAGTACATATGTTTTTTCTTCTATTTGTGGGATCAGAAACCCCAAAGGCCACCGACATTTTTATGTCAGTGGAGGCTGACAGAGGATGAGGAAAGAGCTGGCAGAGGAGGATGAGTGCTACACTGGAGCTGGAAGTTTTCTCCATGTCTGTCTCCTGGAGTTCAGTGACAAACTGCTCCTCAGTATAAGACAGCTGGTGGTACTGTGTGGAGTTACACTTCAGAAAGCAGCTCATAAATGCCAGCTGAGAGATAACATTGTCAAACTGATCGAGTATCTGTGAAGCCACTGCCACCTAAATTTGTTAGCAGTTCACTGTCAGGAGAGGAAGATTTGAGGTTTATTTTCAATATTGCTTTGAAAAATTTTAAAGTTATACAAGAAAGACTAATAGAAGCGCTGTCAACCACAAATGCTTAAATTTTTTCCAGCACTAGATATCTAAACCTTTATTTGTATCTTACCCTCTTTCTCCAGCTACCTCCGTTTCCTTCCTTCCTTCCTTCTCCCCATAATTAGAAAGGTAATGGATGGAAAAAAATTAAATCACCACTGTTTATGGAATGATTATTATTTTTCCATTGAAGACACAAGGGAACCATAATCATATATTCCCAATTACCAAAGTTGTTATCAAGGCTTTGAAGAGATTAACATAGTTGATCATTTAATGTTGTTTTCTTCATGGAATATTCTGGATGAAAATTCACAGATTTTCTACTGTTTCAGGTGGACAATGATTGCTAGATCCCCATGGAAGAGGATAATACAAGAAGGAAGTAATATTTAATCTCTAACTTAAAAGAAGAATACCTTTATCTTTATTTATACCTTAAAAGAAGAATATCTTTACACAGATATTTTCCTCAGCTCTATCTCTTTTTCCTGCTAAAAGTCTTGAAAAGGGTGGTCACAATGTCACATGCTAACAATACTGGATTTCTTCACCAGAAGTAACCATTTTCTGTTTTGGAGACACCTTTGGAGCCACAGTTGCCATATTTGCAACAGTCACTGGTTTCTGTTAATTAACGGTAGTACTTTACTGTTCCTATTTTGAAAGACATGGATTTAGGGATAAACCTGCAGATGCTAAACAAGGTTAAAAGAGCTGTTTTGAAGAAACTCTTCTCTTTCTTCACAAATGTTTTGGAGTTCAATAGTCAGAAAAAGTTGGTCTGTGTGAAAAACGTTCTGTGAAAGGTTCTCTCCCCTCTCTCCTCCTATTCACTGTGTTTGTAAGTAGAGAAAGGCAGGTTGGATATACCTTCACTGGGCTGTATCTCTATCTCATCTTACCCTTTGATGGAAGATAATTAATCTTTAGGCCAATAACAAGCTCCATTAGGTTTGGTATTACATCAGTTCTTCTGAAAGAGAGTATACATAGATGTTTATATTTTGGAGTTGAAGTTAACACGTGAAGCTGTCCCTACTAATAGCCCACTGTAGAATTCTGATTATTGGGGTGAGGAAGAGGGAGACGCAATAAGATAGAATTCTCTCCAGCTCTTTCTTTCAGTTTTCTACCTACAGGTTGAAGTAATGCCCACGTGGTGGGCACAAAGCTGAAAATTAGTTTGCAGGTGTAACTGGAGCTTTGTTATCCTTAGCTCAACTTGTCACGCCATTCAGTGCCAACTGCACATGGGTATAATACTTGTATGGAACTTGTAATGAGCATCTGCTCAATGACATTCATCTTTTATATCAGTACTAAAAAAGTACAGTTTCATGCAATGAAATATAGGTAACCAAGTATCATACTTCTAGATGAAACCACTTCATTACACTAGTCTAGTTTTGCACAGAATTGTCTGCTTTTCTGTTGATTTAGCAGTCATTTGAGCCTGGTTTACTGCATCAGGTTTTAGCAAGTGTTTTAGCCCCTCCTGAACTATTTGTGAATCACAGTTTGGAATGAAGCTGAGTATCTCTCTCCCTGGACCTTGATATTCCTGACATGTGGGGATCTGGGTTGAAAAAATGTATTTGGTTTATATGGTTTGGTTTATATGGCAAGGTTTTGGTAATGGAGAACTGCAGTGGTGGCCTCTGTGAGAAGAAACTAGGAGCTGCCCCCATGCCCATTTCAGCCAGCTCAAAGATGGAACCACCTCTGGCCAAAGCTGAGCTCACCAGTAACACTGATGATACCTCTATGATAACATATTTAAGGGTAAAAGACACTGTGCAGGTGTGTGACAAAGGAGTGAGAGACACCTAGGTCAGTGAAGAAGGAGGGGAAAGAGCTGTTCCAGGTGCCAGACCAAAGATTTCCCTGCAGCCCATGGTGAAGATCATGGTGAAGCATGTGGTTGTTCTGCAGCTCATGGAAGAAAACAGTGGAGCAAATATCCACACCTCAGTGTGTGGAGAATCCTACAATGGTATGTGGATATGCCCCAAAGGAAGCTGCTGCTTATCTAGAGCTCACACTGGAGCAGACTTCTAATAGGAACTGTAGCCTTAGCAGGCAAGTGGCAACCAGTCAAGACTAACCCACCACAAAAGCACAAACTGATTGATGGATTGAAACAAAAAATACAAACTGATTGATGTATTGATTTACTGCTGTATTTTATGACTTCTGGCAATAATTAAATGGAGGTGACTGAGTGGGGTTTTAAGGAAGAGAAGACTGAAATCTGCCTAGATCAGAATGTAAGTGCAATTGTCTGAATGCATCCCTAAACCAGACACCCTAAACCAGATGTGGTCAGGACTTGTTTTATATAAAATACTAATAAAAAAATTGTAAAGTTTCAGAGAAATTTCAAGTAAACCTTGAGTGGAACAAGTTTCTCACTCCTAGGATGATATTTCCAGCTGAATCCAGAGACATGCATGATAATCATACATCTCATCTTTGTTAGCTGAATCAGAAAAACAATGGCTATGATGAATGCATATGTGCCCAATACATCTTTAAAAAAACTACAGATTTGGAGAAGTATATAACCTGCTTTTGTATATACTAAAGCAAATTAAAGAAGGATATATTCCTGTAGATGTTGGCATCTAGAAATTATTTGTCTAAGCCTAAAGTATTTATCTAGGCTGTCTTTCCAGTTAAGAGAGAAAATATTTCGGAAGGCTATTCATTCCACCTTAGTACGAAATGAATTAATTAAATATTTGTTAAAAAGGGAATTTTGAATAATATGGAAGGAAATGGCTATCCTTTGGCTATTTCAGAGCAGGTGAATGAAATCCTATCCTAAAAACTTTAAGGTAAGCATTTCTAAAATTTAACCTAGAATGTGAAATTCCTAATTCTAAATCCAGACAAACAGAAATATCTGAAAAATAATTACTTTTCTTCCAAGTTTCTGTGAAGTATTATAGCATTCCTTTCTCTTATAAGGATAATTTTACTGTAATCACTCTATCTTCTGTGTGTCATATTCAACTCTGGCTCAACTTTGCTAGTAATTGGAAAAAAAAGATTTATTACCTTTTATAGAGGGTTTTGCTGTCTGGTAATTCAATCAGAATGAACAGGATACAGAAAGTGAGTTTTTTTATTCTAGTGCAATTCTGTTTGCTTCATAATCTAATATCAAAGAACATTATTAAATATTTTAATATACGTAACCACCTGTACCCTTACAAAACTGCTTTTTTTTTTACTACTATTATCAGGGGGAAAAAACAACCAACCAACCAACCAAGCAACAAAAAACCACCTCACTAGAGTTAAGCAATTCTCAGAATGGTATGTTTAAAATCAATTTTTCCTCTGATATGAATATATATTCAGTAGAACAGAAAACTTATGCAGTGGAAACAGGTGGAATTTTTCTGGATGGGCAAGCTATACTCAGTTAAAAATATTTTCCATTTTGATTTACACAAATATATAATACAGAGTGGAAAGAATGACTGAGACATCAATACAATGATCTAATGAGCCATAGAGGAAAACACAGACTTTATTATCTGAAATACCAGTAACACCTTCCTTTTTTTTTTAACTTGGTTAAAAAATAGACTTTTGATAATTTTAAAAGGCAGCCCCAGACATTCTCCAGTCAAGGTATTAGAGACCACAATAATATGGTCTTGTTTGAGGTCCTGAAGGGTTTGTATGTGTCATCCTTGACACTCAGCATAGATGAAATAACGGAAAGGCAGGAAGATGATTCTGACTGTAGAGCTACAAGTATGCAAAAGATACCCAGTCAGTAACTGGTCTTTTAATCTAGCCCATATAGAAGGCTGCCTGAGTTTTAACACTGCTTTTGGAACATTAGGATTAAAGGAACAGTGCCCAATCTTCTATCTGGACACAGTAGAAGTAAAGCTAGCAGACAGGGCTTTATTAGTCCAGGTTTAATATACAAATGTTTGTGTTTCAGATATATTCTTAGTCCTCCATCTGATTCTTCTCTTCCAACTGGAAAAGAGGGTGACACTGCTGCTAAATGTGCTTTTTCCTGTACAGCTAAACAGACACACTCTCATTCTTCTTTCAGGCCCAGGCTCTCTATATGGGGCTGTTCCCAAAGGCCATCCACAGTGAATAGTCACAAGGCCTGCCCAATCTTCACACGCGTGACTTGAACTACAGGCCTTGATTTATAAAGCTGTACAAGTATTTCTGTTCAAAATGAATGCCACAAGATTTTCTCCCAGCTCCATGTGTTAATTATTTTATCTGGGATGGCATGCTAAGGAATTATATT
Organism: Merops nubicus; assembly: GCF_000691845.1. NCBI lineage: Eukaryota > Metazoa > Chordata > Aves > Coraciiformes > Meropidae > Merops > Merops nubicus. The sequence continues at coordinate 52,805 of NW_008607682.1, read as the reverse complement.
ACCAATGGTACTCAGACAAGCTTTGATCTCCCACAGCACTGTATCACAACACGTTCATATCTCTTGTAACCTAGCTATTAGAGACACCACATTTCTTTTCATGAATCTCTCTGACAGTTGGTTCCAGCTGTAAATGTCAAGCTAAATGTCAACAGAATTAAGTATTTAGCCTGATGGTTAATTTTCTCAGCAAAAGGCCCTCTGCACTGCAATATATGTCCCCTGGGGCCATACTACGAAGCCCATTTCTTTGTTCAAGATGATTAGGTGGGGTAATGAGGCTTTGAGACACATAACTTTTGTTCTTAGAGACCAGATTAGAAACAAAAACACATATGTCTGATGATTAAGAAATTTAGTCTGAAATATAAACGATAAGAATATTTCAAATGTGAAATTATAGCCCAATATTTTCATATCAAAAATGGTATTTGCTGTCAATAGAATTTACTGCATTGTATCAGGATGAAATGCAAAACTCTTGACCAAACTTCACAATAAAAGTAATCTTTTTAAAACTTGGGCAATCAAAAGTTTTACATATTATTTGTTTTTTTTTTTTTTTTTTATTTGTTACTATAATTGCTTTCAGAACAAATTCCACCTCAAATGAGGAAACCAGAATGCATCATTTAACAAAAGTGCAATCAAAATATTGCTATCTTTAATTTATTTTTTTTTTTGCTTGTAACTGACAAATTTGGTGATACTCCCTTTTCTTAGGAACAGTTTTTTTTTTTTTTTTTTTTTATCAAATCAGGATCTTTCAGACATCAAGACTTCTTGAAAATGCCCCAGTTGACAGAACAGTCTATGGAGGCATAAAGAGTAGTCCTTTTACAACCCTGAGATAAAATTTTTCCATACAGTCAGTAAAAACTAATTTGAGTTTTCTCCTACTCATACCTTTTATAAACAGTGATTATAATTAGATATTCAATCTTTTCTGATCTTTCTCACACAGCATGGAAAGAAGGAGCTGTTTTCTATTACTGTCTTCCATATGATATGCATGGCAAAGTATTCATGTTTTTTATTTCCTGTCATGCTAGTCCATCACTTTCCAGTACCCTGTAGTTCCACTCGTATCACATACAACATGGTTGCATTTTCATTACTTGATTAATATCTTTGGTTTTCTTCTGTTTTGAAATGACATATATTATAAACAAATGATATTACAAGCCCAGCTGTGTGGCTCTCTCATTCACATTATCTTATTTAGCTGTATCTTTTATAAGGATTTTTATTAAATCTCTACAGTTAAGTATGCTAGCATTGGTTTTTTGTGACCCCATGCTCCTTTATTAATGACAAATAAACACGTTTTCATGCAATATTTTCTACTGATAATTTTAAAAAATAATCCATCAGATAATCATAGACAGGGTAATACAGTTGCACAAAAATATTCAGAAGTTGAAAAAAAGAAGTGAACAAAGCTGTCTTTTGCATTGTTTCTTTTCTGCATACTTAATAAAAATAGATTCTTTATTTAAAACTTAAAACAATTAAAGCCTGCCTACAACCCCGTAGAGTAGCTGTGTTCTTCTCAGGACAATGAACAGTCATGGAAAAAATGCATTTGAATTTGAAAAGGCTTTTCATGGGTAAAAGCTACTAAGCCTTTATTTAACATTATGGATAAAATGGGTTTTGGCCAACTTCTAGATCTCAGATTATAATTACTGAATTTAATTTGTGCCCAGTGGATAAAACTCATTAGCTCAAAAGAATTATAAACACTTCAGTTTATTTCTTGCTGAAATATAAATACTTCTTTTCCCCTTTGATGTCCCTTCAAAGTCTGTGTCCTGGACATGCCCTTTTAATTGAGCTGTATTTCAACTAAAATAATGTCAAACCATTAACAGGTGATTGAGTGAAAAATTAAGTGGCTCAATATCGTTTTCTAAGACAACACTGGACAAGACATGCCCATTTTAGTTAAATTAGACTTAAGAGATTTCATGGTCTCTTTTTATATTTGTAGGTTCATAAATCTTTACACAGCATGATATTGTGTTCAACATTTAACTTACATTATAGACAAACTTCTATTTTGAAGTACATTTTCAGTACAGTAAGTTAAATTGTAATTCTCACACTTTACGAACTTCTTTTGTCTATATTGAAATAGATTGCCACTAATAAAGTCCAGAATTCTGTGTTAAGTTATGTGATAAAGCGTTCATCTCCACTCAGACACAAGGGCACAGAGGTACAATGGTGAGCAGAAGATCACCAACAACCATATCAGAGACAAGACCCTCAGTCCAGTCCTTCCCAGGCATGTCCCAAAAGACCCATGGTCTAAGGTGATGATTGATCATGATGAATCAAGTCAAGAGGCCAAGTCACCTTATTCCTAACTGCCCCATATACCAACATACAGGTCTCATAATGGGTGCAGAAGAAAATCTTGGCTTATTATGTACGAGGCTTATTACAGGATTTTTGAGGGGGAAAGCAAGAGTGAGGAAAGGGAGGAATCAAGGTGGTTTGTGGAGGAACAAGCATGGAAAAATAGATGAGTAACTAAAAGGGGGCAGCCACATGTAAGCAGAGGCTGGTCAGAACACTTATCTGGCCATGAGCATGTACAAGCATGTGCCTGATCAGTGCAGCCTCTCCTGCCTTCTTATTAAACTCTATTTCTCTTTACCTGTGCAGAGGAACTCTACTCTACATGCATGAGATTTAGGATACAAGTACTGAAGCAGCCCTATGTCTGTGCAGGATACTAAGAGAGACCAGAGGATGAGAGTTGGTTACCAGAGGAACCAAGAGGTCCAGTTCAACACCTGAGGAGATTGTGCAACTGAGTGTGTTGGCTGAGAGACACATTCATTTGCTTATGTATGTCTGTACATGAGATAGCTGGAGATGGGAGGATCCAAGGACTGTGCCCTGGGTAAGCTGAGTCTGAGGCCAGTTATTGGAAAGATCTGCAGTGTACTGGTGTGTGTGGTGTGTCTTGGTCTGTAAGGCAGTCTGTACTGGCAGCTGGAGAAGGACTGTGGCCCCCAGGTATGGAGAGACCCACAGTGTATGCATATGAGTGCCAGTGGGCATGTGAGGTAACTGGAAGGCCAGGAGATCCAGGGCCAGGGACTGGGCAGATGAGTATCTAAGCCATTTACTGGGGACATCCATATTGTGTGCATATAGAAGTACAGATAAACAGATATTTCCTACCCACTGGAAGATGCCATGAGGGGGCCAGGATTAGATTACCCGTGCCTTATATGTTTGTGCCAGTGTTTCTATATGTGATGTGTGCATTCAGATATGTGTGTATGCATATGCTGTATACTGGTGTGTATGTGTGTGTACCTACTGGGAATACATCCCTAGGTCCAACTGTGCTGCGAGATGGACCTGGACAAGTGGAGCTGTGGCAGCCTCCCTTGCTGGGCTGCTGGATTTGGCAGCTCCCACTGTATTCTGAAATATTATAAATTCAACAAGCATGTCATTTGGAGAATCTAAGATAATATGTTCAAAAATAAGTTACCTTTCATTGATGGAGATAGTTTTGGCCTTGTTATCAAGTAAAAACATTTTTTTAGTTGAGTCTTTCAGTCTTAGGTATTTTAGTTTCACACCTATTTGTTCAGCTGGTTGTAATTAAAAAATTAAAAAGGAATTTAAGAAGGAATGTGAGATTTGTCCATTGATTGAAATATCTAAATTAAGATTAGGTGTTTTCTTGAAATACACATTCGAACTCAGTTTTTATTTTTAGTTTGTAATTTTTAGAAATAACAGATTGTGAAAGTATATAATTTACATTATGCTTTGGATTTGGTTGTGTATATATATATATGTATATATATATATAATTTTTGACTGTGATAGATGAAAAATGTTTACAGTATAATTATTCCACAATTGAAAATCTACATGTAGGTTTTGTGAAACCATAAATTTTTCCACGTTAATAATTTTTTATTCCAAATGTGTTTGTTCATGTATTTTACATAAGAGAGATAATAAAAATTTTCACTGGGCAGCCCTATAAAATATATTAGCAAATGTTACAATAAAATGTATTCTATGCTTTGCTGTTCACAGGATGCATACATTACGTTTGTACATGCTGCCATGTTGTACAGCAACTTGGTCAATTTTTTCAATGTGTTCTAGTGTTTTAAGTGGTCTGAGCTTATATTGTATGCATGTCCAGGCATCCCAGAATGGCAGCTTTATAAACAAAGATATTAAAAGTAGAAAGGGAAATGCTTTGTTTTCCCTGTAATTTTGAAAAGTTCTGCATGTCCATAGATAACGTCAGAAGCTGCGGTTGATGTTAGACAGAGCTAATCACATGTTACTGCAAATCCACTGCATTTTCAAGGCCTGAGCAACAAAGGGATAATTTTTAATGCTTAACATTTGTGTGAAAATCATTAAATTATCTGGTAATTACATGGCAAGTTGAAGCTCAAATGATAATGTAAATAATAAGCAACAGCTCATGCGTTTTCAAATAAAACTCATTTTTCGCACTGCAATGCCTGAACACATGCTAGATATGAAAACAGTATTAATAGATATGAAACAAGCACCTTCTCTTGCAGTAACTGCTTCTCTGACAACTCTACCATCCTATTACATTCCATGTCACTTTTGGAAAATGCTGGGTTTGTAGCTACAGTAGAAATGGGAATAAATACACATAAAATTAACACATGGAAATATTACTTCTGTCCATGTTGGAGATATTTGTGTTAGTGGTTACCATACTGCAAGCCTCATATTTGTCACTGATATTCACAGATCCATGGTTTGTGAAGCTTGACCTTCTGTGAAAAGTAATAAAGGAACAAATATAATTAATCTCATAGTAATTACACAAGCAATTACATAAGAAATTTTCCAAGTCTGAGGATTTGGTAGTGCCACAAAGGACATCACCTAATCCTGAAAAGTAACAGGAAATAAGCCAAAAAATTACAGTTATTTCAGTTGGCATAAATGAAGACAGGAGAATCACTGGGAGCATAAAAGGCTATTTTTTGTTGGTTAGTCTTTTAGTTTTTCTGTTTAACACTCAGCACCAAGCAGAAAACAAACAAACAAACAAAACCAGCAGGAGATATCTGGGAGAGAAAAAAAAAAAGGCATCTGCTGAAATCTGTCAGAGATTTATTTAATTTCTACATGTCCTTTTTTAAGTGTGAAGTTATTGAAACCACCTTCTTACACATCCTCTCATTATTTTTGAAGGAAACATTTTGAGACTCATGAAACTTCCATTTCAGTTAGTCAGATTGTAGGCTTCTCTGATTATTCTAGAAGTATTTGCTAAAATGCTAATTTAATAATATATTGTCTCAGATACTTTTCTGCAGGGCAATATTTCTTAAGATGCTGTCTATAGTGAATACAATGCATTTCATCAATCCTCAAAGAAATGAATCAAGTTATTACCAAATTCTTTATAGAGGAAAATATTAGTGTGTTGTTGTGCTACATCACTATATTCTGATACTATTTCTAATGAAGGAATGTGTTTAGGAAAATAAAGTGTTTTCTTTTTTTGCAAATTTCTAGGTTATTTGAGACCTCGTCTCCAGTAATTTCAGGCTCTCCCCAGCCCATGGATTTGCTGCCCAGGCCAGTAGCATGCTGTATTTTGGGACAGAATATTGATTTCTACCCCAGTAAACTGAGACATGTCCAGTGGTGTAAAAATGAATATGTGAGGCAGGATACAGTTTGCACTCCTCTTTTCAGATTTGTTCTACCCCATCAATAGCAAGACATCTTTAATCTTCTGCATGGATGTTAGATTAGTTTAGCTAATGCAAAACAACAGGTCAGTTTCTTTTAAATGGTTTAAGATGTAAAAATAGTTTATCCTTGGTTCTGACACAAAATAAGACAATTCTCAGGCATAATGTATCTTTTTGTCACTTATAAAAATTATCATTAAGTGCATAGGGCTTTGTTAGATCAGATCCATTAGCTTTGGTATCATTTTATTGTCTGTCATATGCTCAGTGAACATATAAACAACCTAAGAAGCTTGTATTTTGTGGTTGTGCGATTAGGTAGAAACACCAGTAGGGTAAAGCTTTCTCATACTGGTAGTAAATAAGTGGAGATGAAAGCTCTAAGAGGGAATGTAAAGACCTAGGAGAAGACAATGGGGGTGAGTGGTGGTGCAGGGTACTGGAACAGTTTTGTGCTGCATTGTAAATATTTCAAATATAAGTAAAGTTTCAATAGTACAAAAAAAAAGAAAAAAGAAAGTCATAGCTGGGGAAAAAAACAAAAACAAAAACAATGGTTACATCTTGGATAAATAATTTAAAATAGGAATTTCTGAAAACATAGAATACAGTCTAAAAGAGAAATTTATACTGTCCCTCGGAAGTTGGAAAAAGTGGTCCAATACATTTTTCTACTTTGCACATGTGTTTATGCATTAGTACTTAGATTTAGAATTGTCTTCAGTACATTATGTCTACATCCGCTTATAACCCAAATTCTCAGCCTTGAATTCAAGATATTTTTTAATTTTCAAATGAAACACACAAGGTTTACATTAATCTAGCAGGATGGGCCAAAATGTTCCCCCAGAAGACAAAATATGAGGTGCTGAGAAATATTTTCTTTATGTTATCCTGCTTTACTTCATACATGGACTCTGGCTGATACCTTCCTCTTTTTTTTTTTTACTTCTTCAACTTGTCCAGTTGGAAATGTTGCCTATTCTTCCATCAAGAAACTGAAAGTTCCTATAGGAAAACTGCTATGTAAAAGAATTTTTGACCACTGCATCTACATACTTGCTACACCTTAAGATTGTAAGTGGCTTCCAGAGATAGATGTGAGGATACATGAACAGGACGAAAGGGCCAACAGCACATCTGTGGTACTTGAAGGGTGACAAGAAGACAGCAACTGAGAGAAGATGGTGATGAGGAAAAAAAACAAGTCTGTAATGCTGACTCTGCCTCCAAAGGCTGTGAAACCAAATTTATGTAATGCTTTTGCTGCAGACAGTTGAAGTGAGGATAGCTCTGGGGGGAAGCTGCAATGGTTCCTACTTGTGTGCCCCTGCATAACCACATAATACTCATGTTTGGTTTTCTGTTGTGCACAGAGGGGTGATCCAAGTGCACTTCCCCACTCAGCATGCCCTTGTTGAAGGTATTTGCTGTGTACACTACACTGTATCAGAGTTGCAGAGTGTAGGAGTATTCGAAATGACTGGGTAGATGGTCTGGGAAGATTTGTTGTAGTCCAGTTTAGATGTCTTCAGTTCAGGTGACTACCTTCAAACTAATGTTACAGACTCTCATTCTATGTAATGGAGAAAAATAAGTTCAACTCCTAGATTACTCATCTGACTGTAAAATAGACTTCTAAAGTAAATTCAATAAATTGTGGCATAGAACTGACTGTGTTTTTCTGTCTAGTTGTAAAGAGATTCAGATCTAGGAATAATTTGAATGATCTTTAAACTGCAGTAAGATAAATTTTATCCTTGGTATCCTGAAAAACAAATATGGACTTCATAAAATACACCTGTTTTCCCTTGTTGTGACTTATCCTTTTTTTATTGTACTTATAAGGGATTTTGACCAAGATAAATTACTTCAAGGATTTTTATCTCTAGACTGTTGTTATGTTTATTTCTGTGGTTTCTGTGCAATATCAAATATCCCTTTATTTAACATTATATTTTTGCAATGTGTGAAAGATATTCCATCCACAGTCTGAACACTGTGTCACTGACACAAGTACTGCTAAAGTTATGGCATGTACAACTTGCTTCCTCTTGTCTCATACTCTTACATCTTAATGTCAGTTTTTATTTTTGTGAAGATTCCTAAATTTATTAAAGTGGCCAATTTCTCTCCTTTTCCAATTGTTTAATATTTCCAATATTACAGTTGAAAAAAAGTGCACAGATTTGCTCTCCCAGAAGGTGTTTTTCAGTTGCACTGTACTTTTCTGCTCTGCAGTTACTCTCCCCTCTCCCAGGCACATTATATTTCCAACAGCTGCTGAGGTGCTCCAAGTCTTTGCCGCATACCTCCCTTTAAAGCTGTGTATGGCTGTTCTTCTGTTGCATCCAACTCTCCCCCCCTTCCCCGATCAACCTAATCATTGTTGATCACACTTCTTTGTTTTATCATCTGCCTAGTGCAGCTTTAATCTGCTCTTCAGATGCCATATATGCCATAGCTAATAGTTTCCCCAAAGTCAAATTGCCTGTAGTTCGTCATTTTTCTTGTAGCTATTTTGAGCTTAATCATGTAGAGAACCATCCCCTCAGCTTGCCAACCCCATCAATGAATGCAGTGTTCTCTTATGAACTGTATAGAGGTAACTTATTCCTCAGAAGTTTCATCTAAGAGTGTCTTTCTATGGAGTTACTTTTTCCACATCCTGACATTAAAAAAGTCTCAAGTAACCTGCCTAGAATTTGTTTCCTAGAGGGTTTCCTCAAATATTTCTTCTTTGGGACTCAACTTTTACATCTGCTTCAGGCCCTGCAAGGAGGGATTTGTTTAACTTTATTCACCAGTCTCACTCTCTGCAGTGTTTCCAGCATTTAATTCCACAGGCTGATCACCTCTGGTGTCAGTATGAATATAAGATGTGCCACCATTGCCTGTCTTGCACTGGACTGATGCCAGGAATGGAGACCCGCAGAGGAAGAAGTAAAGCAAACAATAGCTGATTAAGATTCTTTCAAAGCATGTGCTAATCTCAGTTCAGCTAATCAACAAACTGTCTTAGATTCAGCTCCCTCACTTATTTTAAAGACATAGATTGTTACTTACCATTCATGACACTATACAAATAATACATAGCTGAGAGATTGGACATATTTATCAGGTAATTATAATCTAAATATTTATTCTTAAGTCTTACTCATTTTCCAGTCCTGTTGAAAATTTTATGCCTTTTGGTCTGCTTATGTGATGCAGTCATGGAAAGGAAATATTTTAAATTCAATTTTCATAATGAATACAAGTATAGTAACCTGGTTTTCTTGCTAAAAATACTATGAACAACACCACTAATCACATTAAAACCAATGTTCTATTTTAAATTTATTAACTTTCTAGTATTTTATTTTCAAATTCTTCATTGTAGCTATGACTCATGTAGACTGGAAATACTGTGGAGACTAATTAGATTCACTACTTCCAGCTATTCTGTCTCAACATCAGGTTCCATGCATATTGTTTAATTTACAGGATATATAAAGCTCAATAAACTGCACTGACTTTCAAGCGCAAGAGAGATATTTGAAAAAAAATAAGTTTTGTGCAAAGTTTTGTGTGATTAACAGACCATAATATCTGATTTCACAATCTTTCAAGAATATTCCACTGAAAATACAAAAACAAAGCATCTGTACATTGCAAGGGATTACTACAGAAAGGTGTTTTTTCTTTTTGATATCTTGTCTATTTCAATTTTACTTGCACATGCTGCTATATAAATGAAACTTACCCTGAAAATTATATCTCTGTAAGGAAAAAAATAGTTTTATATTTGATTAACAAGTCTGTAACTCAGACTCTAGTAGCCAAAGGCAAATGTTCGACTCTATACACATTTCCACATGATCACTCCTTACTAAAACTCTGTTAGCACCTTTCAAAGTTCTCCTGAAAAACACTTTCATACATGATTCAAGTAGATTCTACCACTTGAATCCAATTCTGTTCCATGAACTTTTTTGAGCTAGTGAAAATTAAAGATGAGGTTTCTTTCTCTCCAGGTGTAATATAATTTTCCCTATTTTGAGCAATTTCTTTTTGGATGACTAAAATTTCATATTTACTCTTGCCAAAACTTGACTGGGAAGGGGAAAATAAAAAGGCTCATGGTAATTGTACAGATTATAACAAAAACATAGCTGACTTCTGCAGACACTAGCAAGCTATAAGGAGGGAAGTACTTTTTTACCAGTTTAGATAAATTGCAAGATTTTCACTGGAGAAAATATACATGGAATTCTTGGACTTCTATTAGGTCTGAGAAGGCACGAGTGCACTGGCAGCATTACAAATCACACTTAGCAACTCACTTCAGTGAATATTCTCTCAGTAAGGTTACTACCCACCTCTATTTGGCCCTCATCAAGCAATCTCTATTGTTCTAGTCTCTGGTTTCCATCTGGCAAGCTCTCCCTCTTGAATAATTATTCTTTTTAGGACTATATGACTTTATGCTGCATTCAGTCTCCTCTTTACTTTGTCTTCCCATTAGTGCCTTCCCTTGCTGTCTGCCGTTACTCTCCTCCACCCTCACCTTTCCATACTTTTGTCTTTTGCTCCTGATCTAGTCCCACCATCCTGTTATCTTCATATGGTTTCACAAGGGACATAAGTAAGATGGTTTGTTTTTTTAGAGTCTAATAGAATATCCTATTATTCTGCCATTATATTCAGGCAGAAAAGGCTACACAAATGAGATTTTTGGCAAATTATGAAAACAGAAGACTTGTCAAGGACAAATTCTCTAAATTAGTATGTATGTGGACTGATGCTGCTTAAGCAATGGTGACTCAAGTCATCCATGGAAATTCAAGCAATATTCAGCCTCATTAAAGGTCTAGATTACTACAATGATAACATAAAATCAGGATGTTGTTTGCAGAATGGCCTGCAAGCAATTCTGAATTGGAAAAAATGTAAGACTGAACACTGCAGGAATTTGAATCTTGGGTTCTTTTAATTCAGTGATAACACATTTGACTGTCCCAGAAAGACGGGGACACAAACTTCCATAAAATTTTCCCGTAAGAACGTTTTTCAAGTTGATTCCAAATATTTGGGGTTTGAAATCAGTAAAACCTAGGAACGCATGTGACCTTTCCAAAAACCCTTTGCAATGAAGCCAGACAAAATTGCCTTGAAACTGAAAACTGAATTATACTTCTTCTCACCATTATTTTCAAGTTTTGACAGTCTTTATAAGATTTATTTTGAAGGAAAACTGAAGTCACCTTCACTTGTTTTTCCATCTGATGAGTCGAGACTAGTTCAGGTTACAAACTGAATAAGCTTTGTGGTTTGATTAATTCATGTTTCCTTGTGATCACTCTAAAACCCCGCCACACTATTCATTAGATTCAATCAATGAGAGCTACATGCCAGAAGTAACTGCATGGATATTGCTTGTCAGATTACATTGACAAATCACCCTATATTTTACCTCACCTACTTAGTGTCATCAGGGACTCACATTCATTAACACAAATTAAAACCATAATTGGCTGGTTATTTGTCAAAACACTTGTGTGCATTTTGTTTAACTTGCTGCATTTGTATGTCTAGTTTAAATATACCCATAGGTCAAAGACACTTTTTACTGCCTTAAATGAAAACTGCACATGACTTAATGCTAGCAGAATACTTTTAGTGATACTGAGAAAAGAATTCATCTGCACCATTGCACAAGAGCCAGCAGCATCTAGGGTACAGGGCGTTTCAACAGAGAATCACCAACTGCTCCCACTCATGCACTAACATTGCCAGCTCCTTACTCAGACTACCTTAAAACAAATGCCTGGATTCTTCCTCTTCCAGAGGCCTCCCTGATACACACAATCTTATGCAAACAAGAGTGAAAAGTGAGACAAGTTGAATCTCATTCACAAAATGTTCTCCATGCTTTTACTGGAACACCTCACTGAACATGGGTTTTCGTTTCTAACACTTACTTTGCTCTCCAGGGAATCCAGCTGCTATACTTCAGGCCTGGTTTATAACACTATAGTCATAATCAAAATTATTACTTCAGTCTGAGAGTTTAAAGCATTTGTTAAACATAGCCAATGGTGCATGACTGCATGGAAGCTGAATTCTTCATACCATATTTCAGGTGAAGCATCTGAAAACATATTTCAGTAACAGTCCCAAAGCAAATATGCATATGATAAAATACTTCTGCTTACTGTTAACAGCAGTGGTTCTAGAGAGCAATCTTTTTCCCACCAAATACATGAATAAAAGTGGTTTCGGCTTAAGTGATCCACAGTGATCCCAGATCCTAAATAAATAATGTACTTCTCTTTGGACTTAAATAGGAGTGGGACAGTGAGAACAAGAGAGCACAAGAGTGAATAAGAGACAGATAAATTACCTGCTTTTTTTTATTTGTGGACCAACAAACGAGATGCTAGTACAAAGGATGTGACATCAAAATTAAGAAGAGATGGTTTAGTTCCTGGTTTAGACTGACATTTCTCTAAACCTTAGGAAACTTTGAGTGTCAAGTCCTTTTCTGATTTCCTATCTCTCATCTGGGAGGAAAATTAGGTTGGGGAGGATCATGTGGGAACCAATAAGGAAAAGCTCCATCTTTATAAAGACAATCACACTTGAATCCAATTACTTCTAAACACTCAATCCCTGGTGAACAATCACAAAGGCAAACAAAAGGGCAAAGCTATTTCTTCCCTAAATCCATCATAAAAGTGTCAAGTACTTCTCAGTGTATAAATAACCATTTGTATGTTTAGAAACCTTTATGAGCACATAGAAAGAATTCTAGTCAATCAAGGAGCTTACAGGAGGGCACGGTGGTACTGAGCAGAGCAGATGATAGGTCCAAGGACTTGCCTAAACCCTCATTTCTTACAAAGGAATTATTTCTAGTATTCCTGTTCAGTGGATAGACACAGTCATCCTCAAATGGCAATGTGCCCTGTCTCGAGACAGATATCAAGAGCCTGCAGGCTCAGATGTATGGAGAAGATGATAGTCTCTCCATGCACAACAGGCAGAGCTTGGGCAACCAGCTAAGGGAGCATGCCCTAGTTTTTAGGTGGCTCGTGTCTAATGAGATGAACTTTGATCCTGATCACCATTTTGCAAGCCTCCAAAAGCACAAAAGCTTGGCAAGCTATTTATTTGAACCTTTCACTATCAATATCTTCAGTATCTGACTACCAAAACATAAAGCTTCACCATGTATGTCAATCAGATAAGGATCTGACTTTAAGATCATTGCAGCTGATGTTAATCAAAGATTGATTTATGTGTTGGCCATTTGACTAGTATGGCGTATAAAACACATGGCATGGCACAAAACAAACTGCATGAACACTCAGCTTAAAGCTTTGTTAGAAATTTGAAACTCTGGTCATATTTATGAAACTTTTTAAACAAACATGAACCAAGAGATGGTTCAGGTTTAAGAGACATGCAGCCAGTGCTATAAATAGAAACATAATACCGCACAAGAAATGAGAGATGATATGGTTTGCACCACTCCTTTTTAATAAGAATTCTATTTAACTTGAAGCCTGGACAGTTTGGTTTTTTTGCTTTCAGTGTCTGATGGCAGAGAGAAGCAGCATACTCATAAATGAAACTCCTCCTATCCCCATCTCTTCTAAGAGAAAATTCAGAGAACCAAACATCAAAATACAAGGCAAGAAAGATATTTGCTTTCTATTCACATGAAAACAATGACCTCTTTAGACCTGCTATTCTGTCTTCAGGCTTTTCTAGCCATGCCCTTTGTACTGACACTGAAATGATGAACAACTATATTTATATTTTATGGCTTCTTAGTACCACAGCATTGTGCATTACTACCAGAAAATCAGAAAACACAGATGAAAATCATCCTTCTCCCCCAGAAAATTCTCCCAGTTATTCATGCAACAGCAGGAGGGGAAGTGATGGGAGTGTGAAGCTTGCACCATACCTTATTTAGGTATTTAGCAGCTAAGGGAACAGTGTAAGATCCACAGCTTCTAAGCCCAGACAGATACCAGTTTTACCAAAATATTTATAAATACCTGAAGGATGGGAGTCAAAAAGATGGGGCCAGTACCCTTTCAGTAGTACCCAGTGATAGGATGAGGGGCAATGGACAAAAACTGGAACACAAGAATTTCCACCTCAACATCAGGGGAAACTTCTTACTATGAGGGTGATGGAGCACTGGAACAGGCTGCCCAGAGAAATTGTGGAGTCTCCTGTGGAGACTTTCAAAATCCTCCTGGACACATTCCTGGGTCACCTGAACTAGATGAACTTGTTTTGGTGAGAGTGTTGGACTAGATGATCTCCAGAGGTCACTTCCAACCCCTTATCTTTCTGTGATTCTGTGATTCTGTGATTCTGTGATTCTACTCTATTCAGTTCTATTCTAACAGAGTGAGAATTCTATTCTGTTCTCACTCTAACAGGGTGAGGTAGGGAAATGTTCTGTGGTATATAGGACGTCAGCTACATAAGGTCTGGAGATCAAGGGTTCAAAATACAATCTCAGAAGAGATCCCCATAGAAAACAGATAAGTATTACTTTCTGTTAGTGATACGGTAACTCACTTTCTGCACCAAGTTGTTGAAGTGGTATTCAAGTGGACAGAACATTGCAATTCTGCAAGCATAAAGGCCAAATGGTAATAGGTGCTTTGACATCTTCTGCTTCATTCCCTTACCCCACATACTAAAGACTGTACTGCAGAAAGGTTTGAACAGGTGATCACTTTCAGACTGGTAATAATTTGACTGCCTATAAAATACAGGGAAGCTGTCAGTTGATCTTATGCACTTCTTGGACTTCTAATGAGATGTAGATTCTCCTAGTCACTCCCTTTTTTCCTAAATATTGGTGAGCTATTCAGGGACCTGCGAACATCTCAAAGTGAAAAGTGACACTAACGTCTCAGGAGAAGTGTCCTGTGTCATGCCATGGCAAGCTCTGCTGGACCCAGAAAGTAGTCTATGTCATATGGTTTAATTCACAGAGATAACATTCCATTATTTTTATAATATTTTTTAAAAGCAATTGAATGTGGAACATTGCTGTGAGTGGAAATGATATTCACATTATAAGTGAAAAGTCTTATTTTTTGTCTCTGTATAAAAGCTTTGTATTTGTTCACTCTTCCAACTTGATTCTCTTTGTGTAAATATAATCCAATATATTTTTTTGTTTGTATGGGCAAAAAAAAATTTATCAAGATTTTTAAACTGAGAAGTGTCCACTGATTCCAAACTAAAATCCTTGTTCCAAATGCTATGCAGTTTGGCAAGAAGTCAGCTGATGTCCTTTTCTCCATCTGAACTGTGACTCTGATGACTACTTGCAGATCCCAAAACTAACCATAACACAAATATTTGATGTTGTCTTTAGAGATAAACTCATAAATGCACTACATTGACACCTAATTAATCTCTGGTTTTGTTTGTATAAATGCTAAAAAATAATTCCTCTTTCTGTTGAAAACATATCAAAGACAATACACAAACTTTTCTTCCTATCCACGCAGACACATTTATTTGAACTTGAAATAGCAGATGAAAAGTGAGGAAAAACAGTTAAAGTAATTTTTTCTTATATCTGTCATAAGAACACTGAAAATAGGGAAACAATTACTATAATTACATAAGGAACACAAAGCAAACACAAAGTAAAAGAAAAAAATGCAGATTTTTTACTCTATACTGCATTTTTAGTTTCATTTCACCAAGGAAACAACCAATAACAAGTTGTCTTATTTGGCACATTAGAGTGTTTTGTACAGCCATTCATTTGGTCTCTGAGTAACAAGAAGATCAGTAAATTTTCCATACTTGGATGAAGCTATTTTTGATAACCTAGTTAGTCACGGGACCTGCATAGCGTTTTTTTCAGCAAGACAGAGAAACTATATCCAGCTCCAGATTTGTAACAGAAGAAAAAGAAGGATCACTTGGTGATTTGCTGTGACTCTCAGGTCCAGCCTGTACAATAGACTTAGTTCAACTTCACATCCAGAATGCATGGAGTGGGCATTATTGGAATATTGGGAATGTGCCACACATATAACTCTACACTCTAACCTAATTCTAATCTACTTCATTGTCAGTCATTCAATGGTTAATGATGGGTTGGCATTTTTATTACTATAGACATGGTTGATAGACATACAGATATATATAGA
This sequence comes from Merops nubicus, assembly GCF_000691845.1. Classification (NCBI taxonomy): domain Eukaryota; kingdom Metazoa; phylum Chordata; class Aves; order Coraciiformes; family Meropidae; genus Merops; species Merops nubicus. The sequence goes on along the minus strand of NW_008607682.1, from coordinate 36,877 downwards.
GATACATATGAAACTTACATACAAAAATTTCCAGATGTTAACTACGTAATCTTCATAAGGAACTATGCATACAGAAAAATGACTATGAAGCCCAAAGTTGCACATAGTTTTACTGACATTATTCATGGTTGTTTTTTTTGTTTTTTTAAAAAAAGTCTTATAGTTTATTTCTTTTACGCTTTTTAGTATAGTCCTAATTTTGATATATAACACAAGTTAGAATTAATCCATTGACACATTTAATGAGATAATGAGGTTTATTGTTTGGCAAACTGCAAAATCTGAAGAAGGAATCAGTGGAAACTAGGCATGTGGAGAGACTTAATTTTTTTTGTGTGTACTAAAATGAAGGGTTTAATTAGTCATTATATTGTTCCTAGCTTCTTTATGGTATTTAAGGAGTATAATGTTAAAGAATGTTGTCCCTTTGTTACTAAGTCACATCTCATATTATTGCAGGTAGTTGGACCACTTAATCTCTTCGGAGGCTGATGAAGGTATGAGATAAGGCTACCTTTATACCTATGCTTTCTCAAACCTTATTCCTTCTGCAGCAGGCACAAGAACAACATGAGTGACAAAAGGAATGAAATAGACATCACTTATTTGAGTTGGCCTTAAAGAACAGTTTGCTCTGGAGTTTCTGGAATTTAGGAGATGCCTTCATTTCTGTAAAATACAGTCCCATACAGACATTTAAATTGAACTGTGAGTTTTCCTTAAATTTTTGCTCTGTAAGACAGTGTTTTTGGCTTTGCATTACTGGATCCCTGTTGCCTTCCAGCACAAATATACTTCCTTTGCAAGTAAAAATATTTTTTTCCATTTGCTAGTACAAGCAACAGTATGGGAACTGAAAATTCAAGCTTCTGCAGACATACTGTGGCTAGTGTGATGAAAAGATTCACTTCATTTCTTTTCCAAGGCTTCTTACCTTCTGCTTAAGAGTCCCCTTGTGACCACTGAACACCAGATCTTTCTGAAAACATTGTGGCCATAAAACCTGAGTCAAGGTTCTTCCATTAAGGAAGAGCATATGACAGGATGAAATATCAATACTAAATAAATATAAATGACCATATAAAGAATTGGAAGTGTTGCTTCTGACAAAAATCTATTCTGCCCTTTTTAGACATTCAGCAGCCAGTCTTTCAGCTTTCTCAAATTAGCAAAATCCCATCTAATCCTTCAGGAATGCAGGACGCTGTCTTCCTTAGCTTTCGTTCTTCTACAGAGAGAGAATCACATGGAAACACTGGTGATTCTTACATTCAGATGTCTGTTTTTCATGAACCATTTGTTGATATAACAAGATAAAGTCTATTCTACAAGGTAATTCCTGGGCTTTTATCACCAGAAGACTTTTGAAAGTTTCTAGTTCAAATCTCTTTCTGTGTCTTTTGGTATCACATGGATGGGATCAACTGATTCCTCTGGGCTCTCCTGTGATCAGTATTTTAGTAGCTTGGCTCTGTGATTCCAGTTAAAATCTCAGTTCCAATCTTCCTAATTCAGGAGGCTTAGAGCTTGAGGTAGCAGACTTCATCCTACTTACAGCCCACTGTTGGGGCAATTGAGCCTAGATTCTTCAGGCATTCATTGACGTATAAAAAATTACAAGGCTAAAAGCACTTAGGAGGAAAAAATGATCTTCTTATCTTTGTCACACATACCACTTTACCAGACTTCTTGCTTGTCTCCTCAAAATCACACTAGACTTCTGACAAAATATATATCTATGTAGTTCCTTTGTAAGTCTACGTAAGTAATTAATCTAAAAAGATGTTGAAGTGGGAATAATGTCTTCTATTGTGTAACTTTTGACACCCGTGGTTTTACTTCTTCTCACTGCTCTAACTAGAAACCTCCTTACACAACATAAAAGATACTGGAAGCTGTTTCTACTTTTTTGACTCTAGTGTTTCCCGTGCCCTTGTCCACACAAGTTTTTTTTGTCTTAATGCCAAATATGGCCATTCCAGTAAACAAAGCTGTTCTACAATCGACTTAACCTGAATTTATTTATTCCTTATTTTATTCAACAACCTGCAAAATCTATCATGCTCCTGAATGTCAACAGTGCTTCTCTTTGGGTCATTTGTGTTCTGAAGTCAGGTTTCATGTTATTTTGCTGCTTGCTCTGACCAAGTTCTGTCATTTTTCTAGCAGAGTCAAATGGATTGCTTATCTGTTTGCCCTTCTCCTTTCCCATTTTCGCAAGCATTATCTTAGTTTATTGGATTTTTATTCAAATGAAATTTTTAAGAACCTGAGGTTACAGAAGCACAATCTCTTGACTGAAACAAAATCTAACACCAGCTCAGATGAAATAAGCCAAAACCATTAGAAAAAGAGTTGGGTAAGTATAGCATGGCCTAAAGAAATACGATTTAACATCACTCTTCCCCTCTCATTACATGTCCTATCACATTCTTATTACATATCCTGTCACATTAAATAATGACTTTGAGCAGTCACAGCTAATATCTCCAAAACAAAGATTTTCTGAATTGTACATCATTGAACCAGGCCAAAGATCTAGCAGGACATATGTTGCCACTGGCTTCATGTACCAGGCCTGTTAATTTCAAATTCTGTCATTTGTCAGGGATTTTGTGACACCTGGTTCCAGTGAGCTTCACAAGTTCAACCAAGAAGAATGTGGCCCTTTGGGAACTTAGTAGCCTTTTTGGTGCAGTAAACGCAATAATGGAATCCAGTCAGATTTCCCAAGATGCATTTGAGATCCTAGTATTAAATATTTGCTATAATATTTATAGTATTATTCTAATAAAATAAATAATAAATATTAAGAATAAATGATAAAACATTTATTTATAAATATTTATATTATAAATATTTTTGTCATTCAGGTAAAGTCAGATAAGCTACATATAAGAGGTAACCTTCTCATACGGTCTCTTTTTGGATAAAGTACACTTTCTGTGGAAGGTTTTTCCTTTTCTTAATGTATCATTGTGATACTTTGTGTGATTCATAATGTGAATGTTTGTTTTTCATATTAGCAATATCAATATGAAACGTGTACTGCAAAGAAAAAAAAAAAAATTCCAAGATTTTTATCTCAAGAGCTTTTATAAGCAAAACCATAATTTTTTTCTTATCTGTACAATATCAGTAACTATCCCCACATACAAACAAATTAATTTTTTTTTAACAGAATAAAGTTTGAGTTTGATTTTAACATTTTACCTTCAGAATTATATAAACAATAAGTATCTCAAATGTCTTTTAGAGGCTGATAAAAACACTAAACTTGCTTCCACGTTTCATTCTTCCTCTCTCTTCTGTTATATCATTGATTGATGCTCCTCAGCATAACATGAGATATGTAATAGTTATGGAACAAGCAGCACACCGATATACATAGGATGAATAGCAAACAGCAAATTGTTCTTTGTCCTCTTGAATGTCTTATCAGATGCATAAATTTTCAATCTGAGAAATGCAGTGACAAAAACATTTGCTATTCACAATTATAGCAAGTATTTCTAGCTCACAAATTTCAGCATTCTACAAAGCATCAGAGAATAGAGCATGTGCTCTCAAGAGATGCTCTCTCTTAATTGTGATGTATTTTAAAACACAGAACTCCTCTTGTATTTAAAACACTTTCCTGAAAATGGTCATATCAGAAGAGTAGAGCAATTTTTTAGATATATCAAAAGTAATCAGTGAAACACTGCACCACTTTCAACCACGCTTTTCAGCAAGACCCACAGGCTGATAGAAGATAATTTGTCTAGTTTCTAAAATGTCCCCATTCTCTTCATGGTTCTTTCCTGTCGACCTCACTGAAGACTGAAGTTAAGAAACAGCATGGTTTCCACAATCAACAAAAATGTGGTGAAAGGCATTTTTGTGTTTTATTTGTTCCAGATGCAGCCAGTACCATCACAAAGATATCCCAGTGGCAGCTAGATATCTGTACCCAAACAAAGAACTGCATGTTCCATGAGAGACCAGCCACACCAAAGACAGGTATAATATTCCAGAAGGCTGCTGGGGAACCTCTAATTCCAGCTTAGACAACCAATAGATCATTGCCAATGCAGAGGAGGGGACGGCTTTAAATTGGATATCATAAAAAGCTCACAGATCTATCATGTTAGACCAATTTACAAGTAAAGAAATTATTTTCTGTTCAAGTAGAATACAAAATAAAAATACACATCTCAATAGCACTGATTATGAAATACACACTATTCATAAATACCCACTCACCTTCTGAATGAACTGCAATATATATTTATTCACTCTTATCTGAAGGGTAAATTCAAATATTTGTTCTTTCTTAGCCTCATTGCAAAAAGGAAATAAAAACTAATTCATTTTACTGAAGTAAGACAAATTAACTTCATATAACAGAACAAACTTTATTTTAGGAATCACCCGAGATAATTAAATGGTGATACGAAAATGTTTGCTTAACCTCCTTTGAGTCTGTTTTTTCTTAACCTCTTAAAGATACCAGCAGCGAGTGCATGTCATTCCCATCAGAAAATTAATGTATTTTCTTTACGAGCCAAAAGTAACACAATTGATGTGAGAAAAGAAATCATTACTAGTTGATAGTACTATTTTATTTTCTGTGCCCAACAAAGAAGATAAGATGTGTACAAGAGGTGCTAGTTGAAGGACAGAAGCAAGCAAGCAACTTCAATAAGTAAATAAGCAAATGAGTTGGCTCTGGAATTTGCATCCTCTAGGAGTCAAGCTTATGCACTCGCAAGGAAGGCATCTGCTCTTTAACATAACCACTGATCTATCAGTTATAAAATTTCTTGTGCATTGTTTGTTGACATTTTTTTCATTTAGTTTATAGATTATTTGGCTTTGGAAGCCAAAAATAATATTTAAAATACAAGTACCCTGAAGAACATCAACGGCAACCTTAGGAAAGTGAATTAAAGATGAATGCCAGAGACTTTTAATCTTCAGTAATAATAAAGACATAGTTTTGCAATGACAGTTTTTAATATCTGAGGGTCAAAGCCATTTCTTCTTTGATTTAGGCACTAAATGCTCAGCTATGCCTAAAAGAGCAATCCTGATACCCATGTTACAGTACTTCTTACTTCTCAGAGCAGCTAAACTTGTGAGATACCTTTTTATATCTGGGTCTGAAGACTTCCTCCCAGGTTAAACCTCTTACTTTACTCATGCTCAGGAAAACGTTTTATGGAATAAATAGTTGGGATACCACTGCAGTCCAAGTTTAAGTATGTCTGTAACATCTCTAAGAAACCTGAAAAGTTAGTTTTGATCACAGCTATGTCATCTGCTCTTGTGGTTATGTCAGCACTTGCTTTCTGCTCAATTTTTAAATAAATAAAGCACTTTAAAGAAGGGATGTTAGCTTCTCCTCAACCTGAAGAACTTTAATAATTGTCCATAGGGTAGTCTAGAAAAAAAGTCCTCTTTGCTTCTGTTAAAGCAGGGCCACTTTTCAGTCAAACACACAAGCAGAATTGGCCATGGAGCACAGAGATCCTTAGTTTACCAAAGTGATCAGTGTACAGGGCAATACTCTGTCTAACTCTAAATGATGTTCAGGAGGAGAACTAGTGTTATGAAATATGCTCATATGCAAATATGCTCAAGGAAGCTGCAAGCAGTTCAGGACTACTCTTTCTCATATAATTTCTGTTACCTTCTCACTGTTCTCTTTCCCAACGCTCCAAATTCATCAGGGGACATTCTGGCCTCTCACAGTCATCCAAAGTCTGGGACACAACTACATTGTCCTGGGTCCAGAGCCCATACCCATAAGGATTCATTCACACCTTATTCTCTTTGTGCACTTAAGTGCACTGACTACTCTGTTCACAGGCAAAAGGCATGTGAAAGGGACTACAGATGCACTGTCCTTTTTATCAATCTTTTCTTCATAAAATCTCTATCTAATCTGATAGACATGTTTTCTCAGAAGAGGAATAAGTAAACTTGTGCCAGAAATCTTTGGCTGTAGAAGACAGGCAGAACTGAAAAATAATTCACATAAAGTTGAAGAGGTTGGCTTCATGATAAAGTAAGTGGCAAAAAACTGCAACAGCATAAGAGGTGTAGCTGATGAAGTAGATGTTAACACTGAGCTAGACTTGAGAGACAGTGGGGTGGATGTATCAAGACAGTACATTTAATGTTGAGGAAAAGTAAAGTATAGGAGAATTAACTGAGGAGGTAATTGCAATGAGGATTGAGGTGATAAGAAACTATTTGTCTACATGGACTAGTGTAGTCAACATGACTGGAAGACCATCGTACATCCAGGAATTAATGATCCACATAACAACCTTAGTGAGTGCAGACCTGTACCATGCTGCACATACAGCACAAGTTTCAGGCAAACATTGTGCCAAACATACGCCTTGATTACAAGATAAACTTTGCCACCTAATTGAAACAGAGGAGCCTGTAGACAGATCACTCTTGGTACCAGCAGTTACACTACCTACATCTCGCCTTATCTAAAAGTGCAGCAAGAAGTTCTCCTATGAACATCATTTCTGTTCAACAGTATATACGATGAGTAGAATTGTCTTCTTGTAAGGAAATCCTGTCATATCTCAAATGACCAAAATGAAGTAAACCTTTGCATGGCCTTTGCAAGGCAAGTTGAACATGCATTGGAAGCTCATTTGATGCTTCACAGCATGGGTTTCCCAGCATCTGGTATGAAACTGCTAACACAGAAGAGTGGTGCAATGGAGCTTTAGAGAAGAGTGAAGGGAAGGATGAAGAGAGATCCTGATGAAATAGCTATGAAAAGGAAGAAAATCATCAGTGAGATGTAAAGGTGAGCAGGAGATGGCAAAGATCGAAAATGCAAATCTTCAGCAAATCTTCTATAGCCACCATTGACATGAAGTAACTTGTGAGGTAGCACCAAACTAATTGGATTGTGTGACTTACACAATGCAACAACAAGCATGCTGTGAGATAATTTATCATTTCACAAGCAGCTTTAGTAACTTATTGGAAGATTTGTGCTACTGTAGCTAGCCTGCAGTATTTACCTGAGCTTTGTCAGTGTAAGGCTTGGATATCTTGGATCATGCTGTAAATACGTTGATGGAAACATGAAGTTGAAAAATCCTTTTAAATGGGAGAGCTGAATCAATGTTTCAGATTAATAAAAGATGCAAAGGAAGGAAATATTAAGAAAGGTCATTACTTGAAGCAGATGTTTTCCACAAGGAGGGTGGAAAATTCTTAGGACAAGAAGAATGAGAGAAGAGGCAAAATAATTCAGGAAATACTCATGGAATTAAAAATAATAAATGTTGGATAACAATGTTAGACAAGACAGTGTTGAAAGAGGAAGAACAGAGGAGATGGGATAACTGGAAATTATAGTAATAAAAAAAAAGTAGCCAATACAACATTTAAGAGTTGAAGTATGAGAATAAGAGAGGATTCTCTTGAATGAATGAGCCTACATGGGCACTATCAGAAAAAGTGATTCAGGTCTTTTTTCTATTATAAGCAGCCCCAAATATGATGTTATCCACATGGTCACAAAAATCAGAGAATCTTCACATTTTAGTATTAAATCATCACTTATGGATTTTGTGGTTGGTGAAAAAAAGCGAAGTTCAGGTACACTGCATGGTTTTCAATGAAATGTAGTTGCTAAGCATAGTTTTCTCCAGGAAATTTGCCAAAAGTACAGAAAATTCTAGAGATTTTCCCAATATCCCATAACCAGCAGAACACATGCTTCCTCTTTTAGTGTAGAGTCCAGGGTCTCCCTGTGTTGGAGACATATAAAGAACATATTTTGGCCCAGGTCCTTTTGTTTTCCAACCCACTCTGATCTATTCCTTAAGTCTGATTTACTAACAACACAGTGCATTAGCATGTGACACAGCTTCATCACAACACTATGAAAATTAGTAAATAATGCCTTTAATTAGGGAAAGTTCTTTTAGCTTCAGCAATTAGGCCCATATTTTGAATATGCAAACTGCAAATAAACTAAGTACTGAATTGAAGCATAGAAATTAGTACGTTAATCATTTCATTTTACATTTCAAATTGTAATCCATTAATTTTTTTAGAACATAGCAATTCAAAAGAAGAAAGAACTGAACAGCTTCTATAAACAGTTTTACTTATAAGGATGCGAAAATAAATAAATATTTGAGTTATGAGTCTAGAAATCAAAAGTTCTCACCTCCATTTCCAGCTGTGATGTGTCTCCTTTCTAACTCTAGCAAATTACCTGTGTCTCAATTTTCGCACCTGTTGCCTGTGATCATAAATAATTTGGTCACATCAATTATGAGAGTCATAATAGTGGTAAGGAGTGGGCTTTGTGACATTCAAAAGTAAGAATGAGGAGGCTGCACTGGCTCCTGAGGAGACAGCGAGAGCAGACACTTGTGAAGAGAAATGGATACAATTTTATAGTGGAACAACATTTTTCACCTCAATATATAATCCTAGCTATGTGCTCTGTTTATATTTTCTTATGCTGCTTAAAATCTGCCTATATGGAAGTCCTCTGGTGACCCTTACTGACAAGACCCATGCATATAAATTCACAAGGTATATATAGTCCTGCCTAGTTTCCCAGTGTCCGGTCACTGAACCATAACACTGTGCCTCTGCTGCTCAGCCCCAGGTTTCCCCCCTGCTCTGTAGTCAGGTAGCAAGTGGGACATGCAGCAGAGAGAGGAGCTGAAAGGCATGCCCCAGGCCTACTATTCACACAGAGCTATTGTAACCAAAAAAGAATTTATAATTCTCGCATTACTCAGAGTCTTGGGAAGCTGCCATGTTGTCTGGCACACAAGTCAGTGTAAAAGCTGAAACAGAAAAAAGATGAATGTAGCTGAAAGCTTCTGTTCTCATTTACCTGAAATTTTCACTTACTCGAGCAACATAACATTCTCCACTGAGTAGAGTAATTTCTGGCTTATCCAAGTTGAATGAGAGAACTAGGCCTCACGAGACTGGCTGGAAAGGTTTTGTGGCTGGATAATGTATGTTTCGAATAGGTACATACCCAAACACCTCCAGATGCTCTCTTTGATACCAAGGAAAGTTAAACTTTGTGATCATTTGTTTAACTTGGTTCACTCAAGCAAAAAGGAAATGGAGGATTGAACCTTCAATCATAGTCTTAGTCATCATTGTCTGTCATATACCTTAAAAAAAAAAAAAAAAAAAAAAGACCAGAAAACAAAGCACAGCAGTACCGAAAAGAGAGAAATTCAAACTGTGTTGTTTCTTGTTTGGTTCATTTGGGGTTTTTTTGGTTGGTTGGTTTGGGTTTCTTTGCTGTTTTCTTTTTTTTTTTTTTTCCAGAGCCGGGGAAGGTGTGGGGTTTCATTTTTTTGTTTGAGCAGATATTTTCAGTATGCAACAGATTGATTCATCGTTTGTTTGCAGAAAACTGTCAGTCTTGTAATGATTTCTTAAGCAACAGGTAAAGTTACACTTAATAAAGGAAATTGTTATACACGAATTAAGCCCTCTTGCTTTAGTGAAGTCATCCAGCTGAAGGGAAGGGAAGGCAAGGGAAGGCAAGGCAAGGCAAGGGAAGGCAAGTACTTTGGTCTATTTGCATTCATAACATATAAAATAACTGAAAATTTATATATTTTAGAGCTGGAACACTAGTGCTGAACTTGATTCTCCTTTTATTTTGAATTACATATGCTGAGCTGTCACCTCATACAGAACTCAGAGTGAAAACCCACCAGAACTCTAAATTTCAAAACTCCATTTCCGTTGTCTGTCTCGAGACATTTTCCTCCATTTGTTGCATTAAGACCAAAGGTTTTTACAAAATTACATGCTGGATGTTAAAGAAGAAAAATGTATCCAGGAGACAAATAGCTTGAGTTTCATAGCTATCTGTTTAGCTTTGTGTCAAAACATGTATCTGTGCTGCTAAACAGCTCCCCTGAAAGCATTTCATGTGGTACAAAATGAGTAGGATACATATTATCTCATGAACTAATAATGAACTGAACAGTCCTAGTCAGTTCTTTCTCATAGTTATTTTACAGGCTGTTAATTTTTTTTAACTGTGGTTTATGTACATGCAAGTCATCAGCAATTAATGTATGAATCTATAGAGTCATAAATTCCAATATACTTCCAGTGTGTCAAGGCTTAATGCCAGAAAGGAGATCCTTTGGTAGTAAGTGTCTAAAAACCAGATTGGAAGGCAAAATTTTTTCCAGAAGACTTCCAGACTGAACGGCAAAATGCCAGCATGAAAATCAAGTCGATACTGGTTCTTAATAGAAAAGAACCACTCCCATTCCTCCCTCTGGTGTGCTACCATCTCTCCAGAAGGAAATACAATTTAAAAATCCAGCATAAAACTGCATGTAGACAAATATCTGCATTTAACATGAACATACTAGATCGTGTACCATTGGTACTGTATCAGTTGCCCTTAGAGTTCCAGCCTTACAATCTAGATAAGCATAAATAAGCAGGATAACTCAAGAACATTGTAAAAGAAGTAGATTTCAGATTGAGTGTTTGTATGCAGTGTGGAAAAAAAAAAAAAAAAAATTGTCGTTCTGGACAATATTCCTAGTTAAGTAAAGCTAGTGGAGTTTTGCATTCCAGAACACTAGTAGAATGTCTCAGCTCATTCCCGAGTCAACACACGCTTCCACGTTACTTCTCTTTCCCCTACCCTAGTGAGGTCCTGGGACTTCCTACCACATAAAACAATCAAAGATCAGTAATGTCCTTTTCACTCCTCTATTTAAAGTGAAGATTTGTATGGAAAAGCGATGAGGGAATTAAGGTGCTCCTTGATGGACCGTAGATTAACCAATGGTATTGGTGACAGTAGTAGCTGACAGAGGTTATCCCAGCAGGGTATGAGGCCATTGGGGCAGAGTTCACTCCTTGATGCTTGACTTTATCCTCATGGGTTATACCTGCAGGACTGGTGACATTTATACTGGTATATATGGAAAGATACAATGACAGAGCAGCAGCAAAATGGATTCGTCAGAGGCTTTTTGCCTATGCTAGAAGCCGGGAGAGGTTTCTCCAGGCAGACTATATCTATATATAGGCAGACTAGAGTGTATATGGCAGTCTTGAAATAGCAGCAGCATTTGTCTTCCTTTCTGCTCTACTCTTTCAGCTCTATCACTTGCCCTTCTCCCCCATCCCTAAAACAGGAGCGCCTTGGCTGAAACATGGTGGTAGAATTTAATTTTACTTCCAGTGCTGAGAAGCTCTGAGCTGCTCTGCTGGCAAGACTGCTTTCCATGGGACTGCCTAGCGACTACAATCCAAATGATGCTATCTATCTCTTTTCTTGCATTTGCCAAACTCGGAATGAAAGCTAAAGGAATTCTTTTTGAGGGGATTTACTGCAATAATAACACCACACTGAATTTGGTTGGGATATGACATTTTGAACTGTAGAAGAGTTCTAAATGCTATAAAACCATGGTAATAATGGAAACAATGAAGACTGCCATAATGTGCCAATTCTTTTTGGAACTGATACTTATTCTTAAACAGTCTCAGTGTTCAGCCATAGCGACCCTGCTTGGTTAGGGCATTCCAGGCAGGGCTCCTGTAAAATATGTGACTTCTTGATGGCTGTTTCAAATTTATTTTTATTTTTATTTTCTGAGTAGGTTGAGCAGAGTCTGTTCAGATTAAAATAGGAACCAGAGCAGGTTTTAGCTATGTTTAGACTTCTATTTCTGACAGCTTAATCCCCTATAGTTCTGGAAGGTTTTTTAACTGGTTTACATTGGAGGAGTGAGAACAGGTAATCTATCTGGAATCAGGAAATGATCATCTGAATTTAACAGGAAGCATACGTAAGAGACAGTTTCCTCTGAATTGAGAGGGAAAAAAAAAAAATAAAAACACAACACCACCACCTAAGTAGTATTTGTTTTCTTCTTTAAAAATGGATCCAGGTCCAAAAATTTTCATTATCTCTTCCTATAACCTTGTCTTTGATTGACTCTGCAATGACTAGAAGGCAGGCTTGTTTTTTAGCTTTACATAAAAACACACAATGATAACGTTTTTGCATTTATTTTATATACATCAAGAAATTATTTTAAAACACTCTCCAAAGAAAGCGTTGTAATTGTAGATCTGAACATCAGAATTTAAAAAATGCCAGAGTTAATTTTTCTTGGTCATCCTTAATTTATTCTTGTCACGTGTATGCAGTAACTTCGTCTCCACTAAGGAGAGCTTGCCCAAAGTCTTCTAAGATCTTTGTAGCAATAAGTTTTCAAGGTGAAGTCAGTTGGGTCAAGGAGTCACTGTGAAGATGGAAGCAATGGAATGAATCCATTACTTAGTCTTCTGGAGGCCAGCACAGGGCCAACATTGCCATGTGAAAAGAGTTGTTGTGATTGAGACAAAAGGTTTTCTGATTCACAGTGAACCTCCACAGATCTTATCAGATGTCTTTTACACCTTTAGGTGTTTCCCTAAAGAAGGGTTGGATAGATACAACATGGACCCTTTTACAAGCTGAGCATATCTTATGTTGTCACTGGTTTACTTTTGGATTTACATGGGGCTGTGAATGCATACTAATTACAAACTGCTCCTTTGTTACTGGGACACACAGTATCCTAGAAACAAGCCCCAAGTGAGAGTGGAATTAGGAGATAATGGTCCTTTACATGACATACACCTTTCCTGAATCTGCTTCCTTGTTTGAAGCAAAACTGTACTGGCATACTGAAGAATTTAAAAAAAAAAAAAAAAAAAAAAAAAAAAACAGAAATAAGTATAACTGTTAAAACCACAGAGAGATAAGAGACAAAAGACATCTTACAAGAAGTAGACCCCATCCTGTCCCACATATTGATGTAGCATCCCAGAATTAAATTAATAGTTGGTTTCAGTGAACATATTATGTCATCCCCAGTTCACCTTTATCCTCAGGCTATAGCTTTTTCCCACGTAACCATATATACTTTGTTTATTTTCCCAAACTTTTCTCCAAACAGTGTAAATAGCTTTCAGACTTGGGATGTTTGTTGGTTTTTTTTTCCCCTAGCCGAACTAAGAAACATCAAACACACTTTTCTCCTTCCCTCCAATTCTCTGTTCCAGGTTAGAAGTGGAAGGGCAGAACAAGTCTTTCTACAAAAACCTACTCAAGGATTTAGAGGCTGATAGGTCATCCAGCTCAGTTCCTTGCCCTTTGGTTTAACAGGGTAAATATTCCTTTCTGGATTTTTCATACTTAAAGCCACCAGTGAAATAAGGAAAGGGTTTTTGAACTATTTGTTCTGTCTGTGCAAAGAAGCATAGCATTCAGCTGGCTTGTGGGTTATATTTGTTAGGAGCTTCTCTGCACAGAATCACACAGAGCCACAGAATGGCAGGAACTGGAAGGGACCTTTGGAGAACACCCAGTCCACCCCCTTACTAAAGCAGGTTCACCTACAGTAGGTTGCACAGGATTGCATCCAGGCAGCCTTTTGAGAAACTACAGAGAAGGAGACTCCACAACCTCTCTGGGCAGCCTGTTCCAGTGCTCCACCACCCTCACAGTAAAGAAGCTTTGCCTCATGTTGAGATGGAACTTCTTGTGTTCTGGTTTGTGCACATTGCCCCTTGACCTGACACTGGGCACCACTGAAAACAGTCTGACTCCATCTGACCTACACGCAACTGGCAAGTGTCCTCCATCTATAGTGCCACTTTTCTCCAAGGAGGATGGGATATTGTCAGTGCTGAGCACAGCTCCCATCATCAACAGGATCTGTGTTCTCACAGGACTAATAAAACTGGCACGCCAGAGGTACAGTCCTGCAGGTAGCTCAACTGCTCTCAACAGAACTTTCTCTTGACTAATTTGACTGCAGTCTTGGATGAAATCTAATGTGAGAAAAAGACTCTTTGGAGTTCTGTATACATTTTTCCAGTTGAACTTAGGGAGGCTCCAGAGTTTGAAAGGCTGCCTCACAACTCACAACTTGCCATAATCACTAGCCTGCCAGAATTACTGGACCTTTTAACCAGAAAAATAAAAATAGTAAAATCATTTGAATATTCTCAGATCTTCTGATCATTTCTTCCATGTCATCAGTAACCCCAACTATTTTACTTTTGTTAAGATAGTTCTTTCCATTCTTTCCTCACCTGTATCTAACATAGACCACAATCCAGAGTTTTCCTAAGGAGCTTCAAGTCTAGCCATTTTCTATAAAATCTGTCTGTAATTTATTTATTCCTCTCCTAAGACTTCATTTCCTCCCTTTTCCCACTACTGCATTGTGCAAAAGATGATGTAACGTGTCTATTCTTAACCTCAGCTATGTCTGTGACACAGTTCTTCTTTTATACTAGGGGACTTAGCTACGTATGTCAGCTTTTTCCAGACATAAGTCTATTTCTTTTCCTTCTTCTGCCACTCAGTATTTTCTCAGAAACTAGGAATGTGACCTAAATGCCATTTATTTTTTTCTTGTCCTTACTGAACTGTTGCCACATTAAACTGTTTGGTATTATAGATATTACAGTAAGCCTCAGGAGCTCACTGAAAAATAGTCTCCACAGTGTTTTGTTTCATACAAATGCAGTTCCTTCTTTAACAGGCTTGAACTGCTGAAAAGAGAAGAGATAAAGGGCAGGGAAAGGGACAGAACATACAGAAGAGTGAGCCCAGTGATGGCATGCAAACAGCTGCATTAACTCCTTTTCTTTGGTAACTCCAGATGTGTCTTCATTAGAAGGCAAATTAATTAACAAGAAAAGGGAAGACAAGCCAAGGAAAAGTCTAGGCAAGGCAAGGAAGAGAGATCTCCATGTAAGAAGTGTATGTTGGGAATTTAATTCCAGGAAATATCAAGGGATTACACAGATACTGATTCTCAGAATAGGTACAACAGTCCCTTTCCAGAGTAAAAATAGTACCTGAATTGTAGTTTGCAGTTTCAGACATGTATGCTTAAGCTGCTTCCATTTAGATAAAATGGTAAAAATCTTTTCTCAGAAGGGAGATGTTCCACAAAGGATACAACATTCAGCTGAATTTTGCATTAAGAACTTAGCATGCTTATAAATTACTGTCTGCTTTCTAGCAACAATCCTAGTTTTGTCCAGTACAAAACTTGTTTAGGAGAGGGTAATGGCTGCAAAGGGGCTGTGAAGTAGCCATAAAATAGCACTGTTTGCTAGTAAATCAAGCATACAGGCCTTGCACACTTCCTGGCATAGGCTTTATGCATTGGTCTATATCTTCACCAAAGTTAACAAACCAAAATCATCAGCTGACATTACAGAAGTTCATAGTAAATTACTATTGAAGTGTTCAGACTAAGTACAAATCAGCATTACCCTCTTTCTTTCTTCTTCAAGGTCCTCTCCAAATGCCTGAATAATCCTGGTGTGTGGACATCCCTGAGCACCTGAGGGGGAAAGTACAACTCCCTTCCCCAAGCCAACCACAGCCCTCACTTCTTGTATACAGATGTACTCAAGAGAAGTCCAGAAGGACATTAATTACTTCAAAGTCCATGATCAGTCCCATGAAAATCAATGGTGTTTAAGGTTAATCATGGTTTCAAGTTCTTTGCTGAAGCAAGTGTAAAGCCAAAGATTTGTCTGTTCAAACATCTAAGCTGATCTCCAATACCACAGTGTCTCAGGAAATAAGAAATTACTTTTCAGCAAAGACAATGATAGACCACACAAAGTCAAATTTAAAGTGCAGACAAGAGAGTGACAAAAGACAACCCACAGAAGAACATGAACTGGTGTAAATGGAGATAAGACAACTTTTGAACGCATACATGAACACAAACATAATTGCTTCTTTTATTTTTTAAAGCGTTTAATTTAAAATATTTTTTCTGGTTTATAACTTTGTTTGCCAAAAGCAGTATAATCAACAGAAACCCTCTGCAACTTCAGATAAATAATAAATAAATAAAATGAAACAAACAAATAAAAAAAAATCAATAACAGCTAAACAAGAAATCTGAAGCCATTTTAACTCTAAATGATACTAACATTTTTGCCAAATGCAAGTGTTTAAAGAGCATATCCATTTTATAAAGGGACCCAGCTGCCAAGTTTGTAAATGAAGCAAAGTAAGTTGGAATGAAATATTGTGCATTTAATCTTCCAAAGAGAAAAATCACTTAACGTATGATTGACATTTCTGCAGCCATGAAATATCTATACTCTCCTCAGAGTAATTTTTCTAACAATAAATATAGTGTATGAGTAAATACATTCTTTTAAGTGCCTTTAATTTCAGTGTTTCATAATCAGCTAACAGGAAAATTCAGGATGACTAGGATTATTACAGAACAGTGTAACTTGTCCAGTGTAACAAGATCAGCATCTACTGTTTGGATTATTTGGAGAAAAGGTGAGACAAAAGCTGAATCATCCACGACACTTCTATCAGATCTACTCTGTAGACAAACACACATACACCAACAAAACATCTGTTTCCCACAGACCGGCCAATGAAAAGAAAAACAGGCATGAGACTAAAGAAGGAAGAGGGGGTACATTTTTAAATCTATGCATATATCTGAAAAACAAAGTTCCTCAAGATTAAACTATGTGTTCTGCTGGGATTTCAATGCCTGGACTTTCTCCAAAACTTATTACTAGGGCTGAAGTGAAGCCAGCTGGTCTGTAATTCCTGATTTCTTCTCCGAGGATGAGTCATGCCTTTTGGAAGATGAGTGCAATGTTTGTTTTGCTGTCCATTGTTCAATAGACATCGAGATCAGCCTTGCAAGGACCTCAGCCAGTTGATCTTGTTGCACACCTGGTCCTATGGGCCGAAATATGTTCAGTTTACTCAAGCTGTGCCAACACTACCCTCCTTTAACACAGGTAGTGTCTCCCTACACCTAGATTTGGTGCCAGGTATAGAGACCTGGAAGGACCAAGGTTAGCAATACTATCATTCTTTCTTGTAGCTGCGTTACCTTTCCAGTGCTCAGTGGCAGAGACCTTTATCAGTGTATATGAATAATAAATCTTCCTTTCTGAAGGTCATTGTTCAAGATTCCTTCTTCCCTTTGTCCATTATATAGCTTCTCTCTATCTCCTAATCTGTCTTTACACAATGGGAATTTTCCCAATGACTCTGTCAAAAGAGCTAGTCTGTGTTAGATGTGATATACGTAGATCACCTTCAGTGTCTGAAAAGCTGTTGAAAGCATAATAAACACCTCACATTGGGGATGTCATGCCTCACTGTTAGACAAGCATTTATTTCTAATGTAATATTCTGTCCCGCTCAATATCACAGGTGTTAAAGCAGTATAATGTTTTCATGCTCTAAACTGTAGTTTGTTCATTTTTAAGAAATTATTTTTGATTATTTCTTTTGAGAGTGAAAATTTGTAGACTGATATGGAAAACCAAGGGAAAAAAAAAATTGCTCAGTTACCCTATACAGAAATTAATAAAATGTTCTATTTAAAAAAAAAAGAAATCATTAATAATTTTATGCTGCTTATTAAACAGTGTAAAACTACCTGTAACTAAGGAGAAAAATTATTCATAACACGGTTCTAAATGTCATAGGAAACAAATTGAGCTGAAGACTCTTTCCTAACCTCTTTTATCTCATGTATGGATGGCACCAGTGTTTTCATCTGTGATTATGTCAAGCTGTTCATTCTGATAGAGTAACAATGGCATATTAACATCTTTATGCGAGCCTCATGATATTGTTGTACCAAATAACATATTTCCAAGAAATGATTTTTTAAAAGCTTTTTAATCCTCAGACCAATAATAGATTTAGTCAGGTTTTATACTTAATGGTAATTTTGTTGATTAAGAATAGCTGTGCTTAGACAGGAAAAGTGTTCTCGTACAAGCCTGTCAGTTTAGAAGGTTTCTATGGCAAGCTCTTTGCATTGTCTATTCATCATCTACCAGAGTCATCATCCAAATTTGAAAATTAGCTGTGTTACTTCCTGGACAAGAAACTGGGTAGGACTGGTGCGACAGCATTCTGGCATTCTCAAAAGTCCCTTCTGTGTCTTGAGTAATAGAAGGGAAAAAGGCAGTATCTACTACAAATGAAAACTTGGTATTTTTGGAGTGGAGAGACAATTGTGTAATTTAGGTAGGGTGGTATCATTTGCCAGAAATAGATCACTGTACAAATCATCTGGTTCTTTTCACTGCACCAAAGATTAGCCAGAAAGGTTTTACAGCTACCTAAATAGAGCAGAATAATAGCATTGCCATTATAGGGCATAAACTAAGCTATGTACACAGAACTTGTGAACTCATAATAATTTAAGCAAAGAAGGAAGACATCTAGCTGGAAGTCTAGGTTGCTGCCATGATGAGTGGCATGGAGATGTCCATATTTGAGAAGGACTGCAGAGCACGTTGCTCTGCAAAGTGTCAAAACAAATCTTATTGCATGAATATTGCAAATAATCCTGGAATTGGCTTTTAAAAAGTAGAACAACTGGACGAGGAAGAGGAAGTAACCGTTCTCGTCAAAGACACTGCAGCCACAGAGGACCCCAAACACTGCACTATGGAAGTTTATGGACAGAAGTTCTGGTAAATGAAACTAAAGGAGGTAACTTTTTGTTATAGTCTTAAACTTCCATGCACAGTGAAAACCGCTCCTTAAATTACAGCTGAGATGCAATAGGAAGAAAAACAGTGTTGCCAAGAGTGACATCAGCTCAAGAGATCTTTGCTGGACATAGAGTAGCCAAGACAGCATGAGGTAACTCTGTGTTTGGGCATTCTTCCTACTGGCAGAGATGCAGCAAATGATTTACCTTAAAAAAAAAAAAAAAAAAAAAAAAAAAAAAAAAAAGATGCCAGTGATCTTAATGTAGTTAATAAGAACAGAACACAACACTAACCCATTATCAGCATACCTGAACCCTGAAGTGGTCACTTTTACAAAATTTGAAGCAACTGATGATAACTGACAAAGCACATGTGTTTAATGTAGAGTGCTTTAATAAAAGCCAGGAACTGTCCATGAATATCCTTCCTATAGGGTGTCCCATAAACCACAATTCCAAGGACATGAAAAAAGGCTATTCTGGACAGGAGGCCAGCATAGTTTAAAGAAGATGTTGGAGCCCTGCTGAAACAGAAAGACCGTTAATATTGGGAGGATTGGGTTGCAGGTACATGTCCATCTAGATACCCTGGCAAAAAAAAAGGAATTACAACACAGAAATGGCCAACAGACATTTATGTGCTGTGTGTGGAAAGAAACATGAGATTGTATGTATCCCAGATGCTGTTGTTGCTGTAATAGCAAGCTTACCATGTGTAGAAGATGTAAAGGAACATCTGTTGAAATTAAATATTTGCAAATCAACAGACACAGATAACTGACACCCAAGAGCCCTAAGAAAACCAGCTGGGAGCTTTCAGAAGAACTCATGTGATATTTCACAAGTCCTGGGAAACTGAAGAAATACCAAGTGATTGGATAACTACAAATGTGGTTTCAGTATTTAAACAGGATAAAATGAATAATCCTGTGAATTGCAAATCGGTTAGCCTAACTCATAGAGAGACTAAAATAAATAAATTTTAAAAGATTCATAGATATGTGCAAATAAATATAAAACCTAGAATTTAAATAAGACAACCTTTTTCACAGGCAAAAGTCTTGTCATATGTAAATTTGTGGTCTTTACTGACAGCAATACAAATCTCATTTCCCAGAGCAATGGCATTGACATAGTGTATTTGAATGAAAGCACATTCTGATGTTTCACACTCAGTACTTGACTTACTACTATATGACATTTTCAATATTGTATTATACACTAACAGCAGGGCAAAAATTAAATTACTTGAAAGCTGTGCTGTCAACAGAGCTCAACATACAATTTTCAAAGCTAATACGTGAAAGAGAAAAGATTGCTAACAAGAAAAGTTCTTGGATCAGAGTTCGCAAGCATTTTTATCTTACCAAATCTTTCTGGTAAAAATCAAAATCTAAAAAAAAGAAAAAAATGTCATAACAACAAGTAATGAGAACAAGTAACTGACACAAAGCAGTCTAGATCATTTTCTGAAATTGTTAGAATGCAGCCAGGTGGGTTCAATACAACTACACAAAAAGTATTACCTCTGGGAACACAACATGTGAACTGTGGAGCTGGGTGCATTGTTTTCAGAGCAGAAAATAATGATGCAGAGTGAGATGTATGGGCCTGCTGCATAGGAAACTCCTCAGCTCACCTACTTTAAACAAATCAGGATGAAAGCAGTTTATTGATTTATTAATGACATCCAATTAACCAATCACCAGTGAACTATATATCAGTATCAGCTGTACAGCATAACCCACCAAACCCTTGTGTGGAGATGTGGGTGCTCCAGCTGTGCATGCACCCCTGCTGCTGCCAGCACCCCACAAAGGCACTGCTGTGGGCAGGTGTCCCACTGGCAGGCCAAGGAGAGATCCCCAATGTCACCCCTGTGCTATGGGTCCCTGGCTGGGTGCAGGCTGTTCATGTGCCCTACAGGGTGCTGCTGGGCCCACCCAGGCAGGTCTGGGGGTGCTGTGGGGCAACCTTTGGTTGTGGTCACCAGGGTCACCGCTCCTCCTCCCGCTCCAAGGCCCCTCCCAACACTCCTTCACAGGCTGTAATGCTCCTGTGACACTGCTGCTCCAGTTGATGCCTTCTTTGTTCCCAAAGTCTCTGTTAATTCACTAGATACTCTTTAATTAGTTTATCTTCATCTTACTCTTTAACATAATTGATTTGGGGCAAATTCCCCCTAAGTTTTGAGTGTCCAATCACATATGCTGTTATCCTTCCATGCCAGGCATAGTTATCAGACTATTTTGTCTTGGATTTTTGTCAGAGATTTCAGGAGTGCCACAAAAATTGTCTGGAATTGTAGATCTTTTGCTACGTGTATTTGAGGCAGCCCCACAGCTGATGTGGGATCAAACACTGAAAGGGTTTGGTTTGAATTTTTAAACAAAAATGAGTGTAGTGTTTTAAGAAACATGGTTTGTTTTCTGCCTGCATCAGGCATAGTTTAGATGGTTGTCTAGGACAACCCTTTCTAGCACTATGATGTAGTATTCATGTCTTTATAGCTCAATAATATTTATTAATAAATTCTAAGTTTCAGAGGATTAGTAATAATTGCATAAAGTGACTTATAAATTAGGATAATTTTGACTAAATATTTTTCTTTTCATTCCCTACAGCATCAGACATTGAGTGTTAAACTTAGAGATGAAGACTGCTGCATCTTGAGAAAGACTGACCAGTGTTCAGCTGTGCATGAAGCAGCCTTCTGGGTGCCTGACTGGAGTATGATGCACAACATTTATACTGGTCACTGATTCTCTGTTTTCAAAAAAGCTTTTTTACCTTAGCAAGCATTTCCCTCCTTCTGTAGCCCGACTTACAATTCAGTGATCATCTGGAATGATGTAGCCTGATTTACTATTCCATGATCATCTCATATCACATTTCTGACTCACTGACACCATTTATATTGGTCTCAACTATTTGGCCACTATTGGTGGAATATTGGTCTCTTCTGGGTTTTGTTAATATCTACTGAAGCTTTTCCAAAGAGAGCAGTGCATTTGGGTGAAATTACTTGGTCTATAATGTACTGATTAAATTTAGGAAACTTTGGAGACTCTCTTGCTATTAATTTTTTTGTGAAATGATTAGTAAGTCTGTAAATCAGAAAAGAATTAAAAAGCTTGATGAAAAAAAATAGGCAATGATTTTGATGTAACAAAATAAAAAAAAATAATTGGGAAGCTTGGAGTCTAAATCAGAAAAAGAAACTGCTCTGTTTCACTTAAATGAGCACAGATGGTCAGAGTAAGCACTACTTTGTAGGAAAAGCTTTGCCAGATAGAATAGTGATAAAATATTGTTTACACTATGATAGTGGGTGGAGTTTTTTTTATTAATTCTGTGAGAGTGTTTCCTTCTTTGAGACACAACTAACAGCCCATTAAATATTAGAAGCTTAAGATGAGTGTCAAAATCATTGCACACAAATGGCAATAGTAATTATTAACTCTGTAATTTTGTTCTGTATTTGAGTAACAAGGGTTGAAATGCTAAGAAGAAACTAGAGATCTCATGAGCCGTATGATTATAGTGATTTGTGACATGGAGTGGAATTGCAGTAGATGGCAGGCAACAAAACACAGGATGTGCTAATTAAATAGCATGACAAACAAAATATTTGAAACTAGAAAAAGAGCCAAAGAAGGAAGCAGAAGGAACAATTAAGTTTTTACAAGTCATTAATCAATGTTGGACTGAATTTGTATAAAAGTATTTCATGCCTTAAAAATTTTATTTTAAATTTTCCTCCAGAGAAAAAAGTCATATGAATAGCAAATATGTATTAGTTAACACTATTAATGCTATTATATTCTTAATCTATGGGAGTCTACTGATTTAAGAACATTTAATATTAATAAATAGAGCTTCAGAAACACCACTGAAATACTTCATGTCAGAAGTGTCATATAAATTGTAAATTTATCTTTAATTATGTTCTTTGATATTTACATGTCTTCTCATTCTTTAGGTATTCACACTTCATATTCCCATTGTCTCTTTTTAGAAGAATCGCTTCTCACTCGAAGTAAAATTTTGCATTTCTGGTTTTGGGGTATTTGATAGAACATAATGGAAATGTTTTTGATTTTCAATGCTTTTCCTTATTTTAAATTTAAGAACTCTGTCTTTTTTTTTTTGTTCTGTATACTGTGCTATAATTCATAAGCAAACCATATAGAGTTCTCCCTGAAAAATTTACTGTTTGATGCTATTGACAGCTTTTTAGGTCCTTTCCCTGTAATACATGAGGAATTACAAAGAGTGAACCTAAGTTTTCCCCTACTCTAATGTGCAGTTTGTTAGTTGACATTTACATTGGTAAAGGGAAGACATACAGGTGGTAGGCAGCCTGCACTCATTGAACCTGCCCAGAGGGTTTCACAGCCACTTGGTAACTATTCCAGATGGTTTTCCTGCTCTGTAATGCACTTTTCTTCTATTTGGGTAACTACACAACTAGAATTCAAATTCAGCCAAGTTCAGAAGCAACCCTGAGCTCCTCATCTACATGATCTGAACAGCCTTCTTGTGTGTGGCTCATGTGGAGGGCATGATGAGGCTTGGACCTTGTGTGACCACTCATGTCACTTATACCCAAGCAATCAAGCCGTTCTTGACTGACATACTGAGAAAAGGCAGGGTTGTCCAAGCAGCAACTTTTCACCTTCCTACCCAGGTATTGGTTGCAATTTTCTGTCAGAGAGAACTATTCCAGGCAGGATTACATCATCCTATAGAAGCAAAATGACCAGGAATGGGTCCAAAACATCTGGCTATCCTCAGCAGTATCCCCAAGGTCATAAAAGAGTTCACTAACTGTAGTAGGGTAATAGGCAGGATTTGCGTTGTCTGACACACAGCACATATGGCTGCTTGAACTGCAAGGTTACTCAGTCATACTCCAAGCCTCTGCTAACCATCGTGAAAGTTTCTTACAACATAATAGATTGCACTGTCTGTACCTGTACCCATCACTTGCTTGTGGAACCAAAGTGACTTCAGTACCACCAGTACAACTTTATTTCATTATGAACTAGTTCATCTGTATGTCATTTCACTTTTAAGTTCTTAGTTAAAATATTCCTGGCAGATACCTGTTTAACCAATCCTTAAAAGCCTCTAACAATGTAGACAAGCATTACACAAC
This sequence comes from Merops nubicus, assembly GCF_000691845.1. Classification (NCBI taxonomy): domain Eukaryota; kingdom Metazoa; phylum Chordata; class Aves; order Coraciiformes; family Meropidae; genus Merops; species Merops nubicus. The sequence continues at coordinate 13,138 of NW_008607682.1, read as the reverse complement.
CCTTTTAGGCAATCTATCTTGGTATTTCACAATCCTTAGAAAGTTTTTTCCTAATGTCTAGCCTAAGTCTCTTTTGTTGTAGTTTAAGCCAATTCCTGCTTATACTATTCATGCTTGATATATTCCCTTCCACTGTGCAGTAGCTTTTTTAAATATTTGAAGTTTGTTACCATGTCTTGAATCCATCTTCACTTCTCTAGACCAAACCACCACAATATTTTCATCTTTTATTTACATTTACAACCTTTACATTTTTATTCACTGATCTATTTATATTTACAACTCCATCAGTTATGCAACAAGTGGACTTGATGGTCTCAAAACTCTCTTCCAACCAAAACGACCCTATGATTCTGTGATTCTATAGTCTTTCCCCATCTATTATGTTTTTGAGCCTCTGCCTATGCTCACTGCTTTTCTCTAACTGACACCTGTCTACACCAGTCCCCTAACTGGAGACAGTGATCCAGCTAAGGAGGTGCTAACGCTAAGGTGAGCAGAATTTCTTCATATCTCTTACAAAAGACATGACTCTTTATATAGAGAAAGTCACATAGGCTTGCCTTACTTACTACATGCTGTGATGTTGCTGATTCATGTCTAGCTGTGATCCACTACAACCTTGGGATCCTGCTCTGCAGAACTACTAGGCAGCTGGTTATTTCATGTCTTGTGTTTATGCAGCTGACAATTCCTGGCTAAATATAGAACTCTTTGCTTATCCTTATTGAATTACATCTTATTTTTCTCATATCTCCTCTCCAATTTGTCAAGGTTCTGGCTAAATTGTAACCTTGTCCTCTACTGCGCTGTTCCAGCTTGGTGTTGTCTGCAAATGTAATAAAGATGTTCTTTCTTCCATCATTCAGGCCATTAATGAAAATGTTGACTAGTGCCAGAAACATTGTATGGTTCTGGACACAGAACAAAACTTCCTTTTTTATTCAAGTGGATTGACAGTCAGCTTCTTTTACCTTCTGTGTAGGATAAATCCCTGGGATAAATAAGCTAAATATTGCCTCTATTGACTATGCTATTAGCGATAAACCATATAAACTCCCCTAGGGAGGATGTTCAGCACTTTCTTAGCACTTTCACTATATCTCAGCACTGAGGCCTGAAAATGAAATCTTTAACTTTCTTAAGACTCATTATCAAGATTAGCACACCACACCAACTGGATATAATTTCCGTTCTTCAGATCTGAATGACTGTGTGGCTGGTTTGTGCATCTAGACTAGACACTCAAATTCGTCTGCTTGTATTTCTAGGTAATATTTTCACTGCTTCCTTCTCTGCTGAGGCATGCCTCAACCTTTACGTAAACAATTGTGCACTTCTATATATTAGTTTTTCTCCAGTTACGCTACTTTTGCTCTACAAGTTCACAGGTTTCTTTAAATTGTTGCTCAGCAGATTAAACTACCTTTCAAAATTAATCAAAGAAGATTAAACTGCTTTACATTTGGTCTGCTCTTCTCTAGATCAAAATGTCATTGAATAATAAATTTCAAGCCTCCATATCATAAAAAAATAATTTTGTATTTTCTAACTAAAGAATCCAAGGGCAAAAGGAATTCCAGTAGAATCTTTAGGAAAGCGTGAATTCTGATATTCTAAGAACAGGTCTCAGTAAGTTCAGGTAAAAATATTTAGCACTGACCATCTCACCAGATATACATTCTCCTTTGTCTATTGCAAAGATTTCCATTCTTTATATCTGTTAGTATTTTGAAATTAATGTGCATGTGTGTATAAATAGACAGATAAAGACTTCCAAGTTTGATTTAAATAATGCCCACAAAGGTTATTAACACTGTAGGTCTTTTGCGTTTCTCTCTGGTTTCTACATCTATATATGTTTTCATCTTCTGAATTAGCTAAGATTTCATAACATTATTTTTCATGTACGTACTGCACAACATGATGAAATCTTCCCAGTCATTCTGGTTCCTCACCTCACTTCTTCTCCCAGCCTGTCAATGAGTCAGAATATGATCTAAATAATAAGAACCTTTCCTCCTGGTACTACTATATATTTCTTATTTATTTGCAATTCCCAGGCTGTTTAGCTGATACTAACAGAGATCATTGTGAGATGCTGGCATTCATGTGAGGATTTATGCAGCTCTGAAAAAAACATGCAGCTGTAAAAAATACATATCAAACCACTAGAGGATAATCCCAAAGCATAATCAGCAGCTCAGACTACAGCAAGAGCTTCATGATGAAACAGGATGTTAAAATTTTCAACTGCCAGTTTATAGCCCAGAAGATCAAATGTCCAAGATTTTCACCCTACTGAAAGAAGGGATTTACCATGATCAGATAAGCAAATAAGATAGACGAATTGCTAGTCAGGACCTGGCTGTGGATCAAATCATGATAAGAAGATGGAAAAGACATATGATATTCAGCAGCACATAAAAGTATAACCAGAAATTTTTACAGAAGATGGGTTTGGTGCTGAAAGATTCAGAAAAGAAAGGAAGTTTTAAAACAACTAATGACTCCTTCCACTCTTCACAACTTAACATGACAAAGAATCCATAATGAGATGAACCACACAGGAGTGCAATGGAACCTGGAGCTGGCTGTAGATTTATTTTATTGGCCTGGAGCAGCATAAGCAGTACAGAGGAAATGTCAGACAAGTGAGAATTGTTTCAGAAGAAAGGCTAAAAGTGAGACAGCTGACAAGTCATTTCCACAAGAGAGAGCAAAAGTGGAATTGCTGGAGGGGGTACATACAGGTGGGATAATCTCACAAGTGATAGCTAGCATTCAAAAAATAAAGTTCTTTTCTTGATTCAACTTCCCAGATTTAGAGAAACTCAAACAGCATGCTTCAAAATTAAGGGGAAAAAAAGTATAGCATCTTCTGAAATGACACTTCTGTGGCATTTCAAACAGATTCGCTGGCTCCTACCACATAGTCCAAGACAACCATGGCAGGCAGACGTGCTGGATACCAGAAAAGAAGGGCTGTTTAATGTAAACCATTTGGAAACTCTGAGCTCTATTCAAACTAGCTCCCGCACCTAAAATGAAGTGGAGTACACAGTTGGAATTTAAACACAAGAGAGTATTACCTGTCAGCCAGGGCTGCCAAACCCTACAGTTTGCACTGAAAAATCCTCCAGTGGCTGAAACAGAGGAGCCAGGAGTTCTCAATGTTAACCATTTTTTTTTTTTTTAAGGATCAAAAACATATGAAAGAGGTAAGCATATGAAAAATGCTAAAAGCATTTTAGAAGCAAAAGACTGCTAGGAGAATTAAGTAAGAATCTTCCTATTTTTTTTATTTATCTCTCAATTTTTCCCTGTAGGGAAGTACATTTAAAAGCCTTATATTGTGTTAACTTCTAGGAAAATACCCAGTTCATTAGTGTACTTTCTAGCATATCTTCTGAAGAAATTGGAGCTATGGCAGACTCTCCACCTCCACTGCAGAAACTGTCACCCTGCAGAAATAAATATGAAGTGTACGCAAGAAGCAGAGATACAAAATGGGAACAGGAGAGTACTCAGTGTTGAGAATAGTCTGTGGATATTCCTGAGTTTTTATGGCATGAGCTTTATATCAAAGAGTCAGTAGATACTAGTCATGAAGGGTGCAGATCAGAAGAGTATCACTTTGCAAGCTTGTACAGCGCTCAAGGCACAAGCTGAACCCTATGCCTTAATATACAGAAAAAACATTATTTAACATAAATATTGGCACAGCCTCTCCTCTTTCTTGCATCCTGTGACTTGGCAATAGCCAGAAGCTTCAAAGGAAAACTCTAGGTTAGTTTCTTCATCTAGTGATGTCTCTCTTCTAAAACATTGCTGAAACAAATATATTTTCTGCCCAACACAAATTACATTTAGCTGCTGGCAGAAAATATCTGTGCCAAATAGGACAGTGTTTTGAAACAGTAGGAAGTCAACAGAAAAGCAATTAGGTTATTGTGATTACATAGGAGGGTTCTGGATCGATAAAATACAGCCTGTACATTTATGAGAAATGCTTCTTGTGTTTCTGCCTTTTTTTATAATACTATGAACTTTACTTTTAGAGAAATACAAAAGCAAAAAGATACACTGATTTTTCTAAGACTATTGCAATCCAAGTGTTAATATTGAACCGTACAAACAAGGTATTTTTCTTCATTAGTTCCTTTACACCAGTGATTGTTTGACTTTTGTTACTAGCTTTTCTGCGTTGAAACACTGTAACTATGTTCCTCTTTCTAAGTCATCTTAATTTCATTTTGAAATTGATAAATAGAGAATTCAGCAAGGTTGAATTTGTATCGCTCACGTGTTGGATTTAACATTCCAAAACTATTTGACCTATTCCAGGTCACATTCACTACATAAGTGCTAGTTTAAAAATAATTAATAAAAACAAATCAAACAACCACATAAAACCCATTTAAAAACCAAAACCATAGAAAATCAACATTGTATAGTATACTAATGCATTTCCATTCACTAGTTTTACATGAGTTCAAGGTTACTCAAGTTGACTATGAAATTTCACTCTCATTCTTTTAGAGAAATACAAAAGGTTCAGTTTTATTTTATGCTGATAATTGAACACAAACAGCAGAGCTCAGGTTTTTCCACATCACTGATGAGAACATTAACAGAAAACAGCCCCTGAAGTAACTGCTCATGAACTCCACTGCAATTTCTGTCCTGCCTAATTTTTCTCCAGGCAACACCTCTCCTTCAGAGTTCTGCTGAGGACACTTGTCTAACTGTAGCCCAGTGCCTAAATGCTTTGTTTATCTGTATTATGAGTGTTAATGAAGTTCAGATAGATTAGATTAATAACTGGGGGTGAAGGTGTCCTGAATGTTTGTTTTCTTGTCAAAGAAGCTTTCAAATTAGTTTCATATGTAAACCTATCTGGTTTTGAAAAACCTCTCTCTTGTGGTTATCATCCTTCCTTTGAAAATATGCTCTAGAACTCAAAATACAATTTCTCTTTCTGAAATACAGATATTTCTTTCCTAACAATTTGTGAAAGAGCCTATTAGGCACAGATACAGATATTTCTTATGTTTTACAAGATCTTGAGAAGATGGTTATAGCAAATTCTTACTGTAAAGACACAGATTGCATGGAATAATTGTACATCTACAGCTAAAGGTAGTTTTATTTAAGTCCTACATAAAGTAATAGGAACCATTATACTCAATGAAGATTTCATTAAGTTTGAAACAAAAAATCTGAGATCCTGTGAGATTTAGAAAACTCTCAACCATATCTCATAAGGCATATAATAAAGTCACACAGCTTGGCAACAATCTAGATCCATCTCATAAACTCTAGATAAATATGAACAGATGTATATAGTGTAATTAAATTGATTGGGAAGTTTATTTCCCAAGAAAACATTCTGAGAATCAGAATTAGACACAGACGCCTAGAAAACTAATTGATTTTTGAAACAACTCAAAAAAACTTGAAAGATTTTTCCCCTCTGAGGTTTTTTGAATTATACTTTCCTGTTCTGAAATATTTTTCATTCCCTTATGACTATATGAAATATTCGCTTCAACAACGATAAAGAGGAATAGGTCTTTTAAGGAGTAAATAGTGAAGCTGAGTAAAAATACAGGCCTGCCTAATGTACCAGTGGGTATTCCTCTAAAAATAAAGGAAATTCTGCTTTAATCACTTTCAGTTACAGCAATTTTAAATGTAATTCAAAGAAAAGGGTTGGTAAAAGTCGAGAATATTTTAAGAAAGAAAAGTTAAAGTTATAATAAAGAATTAAAACAGAAAAGAACCAGAGTAAATCAGGAACATACTGTTGAAGCCATGGAGCCATTTGCTGAAGCCTGCTGTTCTACTGAGATTATCTTCACTGGGATATGGAGGTCATACATTTTTCAGAACAGACAATAATCCAAAGACAAGTTATTGTAGCATAATGCAATGACAAAAATTAGGAACATTCATTTACTGAGCTCTCCTAGCAGTCTGGTTATCCTAAGTAAAATGTTATTAAATTTAAAAAAAAAAAAAACTTTAGCATTTTTCAAAAGCTTATCTCTTTCATATGTTTTTGATTTTTTTTTTTCTAACATGGTGTTTCTACAAAAACAAAAAGCTACACAAATAGAAAAAAATCTCAAATTTCATGAAATTATGGATTAGAAAATATGTTTTCTAATATGGGTAAGTAATAGCTTACTGTCAGCTTCACATATGAGCTAAAAGGCTCATCTTGGGGAAAAAGAAATTAAAAGGGTGAAAAAATTACAGAGGTTTTATTTCCTCCAGTGTTTCTGTGACAGAACAGACCAACATGAGTTCTGTCTTCACTTAGGCTGAAATCTGTTAGACAAATGACTACAATAAAAAGAAGCTGCCCGTCCACTGGGACACCTCTGAAGCCTAAAACGAATGTGCATGCCAGCTACATGAAATCACTCCAAGGACTGGCAAAGGTGTTGAGCCTCACTCAGGGCTGTTCAAAAATAAATAAGTTTAGGAAAGGTTGTCTATTCAGGGAAGCTGGAAGATCTAAAGAGTATTTTAATGCTTCAAGAATAAACTTGTTTAAATTCAAAGTACTGGTCAATTGAAAGTCTATCTTTTTAATCATCTTTCAGTCCATCTAGTGCACTTACGTACTTGAGATATCCTGCACCCCTGTAGCTTCTAGCCCTTTTGCAATGATTTAAACTCTTTCTCCAACATGATGCTGCAACTTAGAAAGTCACTACTGCAACTATGTCTTTTGTGCTTCCTCGTATATGAGACATGTTTAAAGTTTATTTCTGTGACATCAGCTAAGAAGACCATTATAAGCTTCCACCTTTCAGGTGACATGGAGACCTGATATTCTTTTAAGACTTACTTTTTGCTTACATCATCTATTTTTCCTGAACTACTAAACAACAGATTGTGCTGGTAAAATACTCACTTTCCATACCTCTTGTTGCTGGAATCATGGACAGTCAAAACCACAGTGGCAATGGGTGCTTGACTTGATATTGCAATGACTCAGGAACTTTGCTGGAAAGGCAGAGAGGTGTGGTTCCAGGCATTGTTCTCTTCAGTGTTTCTGTTTTTTATCCAGTGATGATCTGAAGTAAAATGCACAGAGAGTTCTGGGCACATGTCCCAGGAGCCCAGCTTTTCCAAAAGCAAAGTGAGTTCTCCAACCACTGTGTTGCAAAGCCAATCGTTCTCCCCATGCACTCCTTTCTGTACCATAGCCTAACATCACTCAGAGTGAGAATTGATTGCTGTGAAAATTTGGGGTGATTGGTCCACTTCCTGGTCTGTAAGCCAGGTCTCCCATTTCCTGGACAAGAAGTGTAATTGTCAGACCAGTGTCTAAAAGCTCTTAATTAAATACTGGGATCACCTAAATCCTGTAAGTGGCTTGACTTTCTGAATCATAGTTTTCCTAAGAGGTTGTTCTGCCAATGACCAGGCTCAACAAAAATGATACAACCACCAGCAGGAAGATGAACCAATACACAGACTGTATTGTAGACAAGAAGGACATTCCATGAATGATCGCTGGGGGTACAAACAGATC